>NW_028261384.1:17253669-17373669 GCF_051295495.1 Thamnophis sirtalis | reverse complement strand
CCTTTTTTAAAAATATATATATTTTCTGTGAAATACATTTCTTAGTGCTTAATAAACATTGTGTTGTCTGGGTATATAATTTGCTTAACAATGCAAATTATATTCTTAATCTCCAGATAGTCCTTAATTTATGACTACAAATGAGGCCAGAATTTCCACTGCTAATCAAGGCGGGCTATTAAGTGAATGGTGCCCAGTTTTACAACTTTTTTAGCCACAGTTGTTAAATGAATCACTTTAATTGTTAAGTGAATCATGTGGTCATTAAGCAGATCCAGCATCCCTGTTGACTTTGCTTGTTAGAAGCTGGCTAGGATGCACACAAATGGTCATCATATGACTCCAAGATGCTGCAACCATTGTAACAATATGCCAGTTGCCAAGCACCTGAATTTAATGACCACGGGAATGTAATGATTGTAAGTGTGAGGACTGATTGTCGGTCATTTTTTTAAGTGTCAAGTTTTGAACAGTCACTAAACAAATGGTTCTTTATTGAGAACTACCTTTTAATACTGCAATCCAAAAACATTGCAGTTCTCCGTATCTTCAAACATACCCACAGTTTTCTTTGTGCATATATTTAGAAGTTGAAATGTAACATGCAGAGATTAGATTTATGAAGTACCAGAACGGGCTCCTTTAAAAATGCATTAATTGCAAAAGTTAACTTTTTAGAGCAGAAAATACCCTATTTTTCCCCCCTCCTTTGGGAACACTCATCGTTCAGTGATGGTTTTATAATGTGGAAAGTGAGCCTTGGAAAGCAATGTATTTTTAGTGAATGCTTGCCTGTCTCATGAGTCCAAGTGATCAATATATTTGTTCAACTTGAATTTATTGTACATACTTTTATGGTTTTATTGTCAAGATCACAGGCTGCAACAAACTATATGTACAGCTACAATGGAGCAGTTCTACCCAGACAAATGTAATGCATGCCTGCGACAAATACACATAATTCAAGTAAAATAATGAGCTGGGCTGCTTTTAGGATTAGATATACTGCTAATTCATTGCCACTGATCAAGATAAGCAAGTGCACCTGCCAGGATAACCTTTCTTTTCTTATATATACAAATTGCACTATGACAATTTTATACACACCCATATCTGCCATAATAAATATGTTACCTGTTTCTGCATCAGTTCAAAATAACTCTGTATTAGCAACCTAACCATGCAATACAAACCAGAATCACCTTTGAGGGAAGATGGGCAGCATGCACATGAGCGAACCAGCATGGGCAGCATGCCTGCCAGAACCCACTCCTGGTGTGTGTGTGTGTGTGTGTGTGTGTGTGTGTGTGTGTGTGAGTACTTTGATATCCAGTTTCTTTAGCTCTGGAGCCTTGCATATTAATTACCATTGACTGCAGAATAATTCTAAGGTTGGAAATAACAATGTGTACAATTCAGCAATGTGTGTGCAATTTCCTTTTTCTAGCATTTGCAAAACTTCAGTCCTGCCTGAATAAGGAGGGGGCGGGGGAAGGTTAGTGAATCTTTCTAGGTCTCAAGAGATTTTTAAGCTATATTTGTAAGTCAGTGCCCCCTAAGCCTCCCTTGTATATAAGGATAATTTAGATTTGTGGCTTTGGAAGAACAGTTCAGTATCCATCTGTAAAGTATCAATTTAAGAAGCTGAGCTTGAGATAAGACATTCAATTATCTTGAAGTCAGGTTTTGCAGACTTGCGTCTGTTCTAGAGGGGGGAAGATGGCCCTAACTCATCACCATCCTATGATGTCAGATTGGCGCCCAATAATGAATTCTTCCTGATATGCATTTGTCATATATTATAGGGATTTACTGCTGTTAGATGAATTGATGCTACTGAACAGTAACCTCAAAAAAAAAAAAAAAAGATTAACACTCCTCAGGAGCTGTGATGTGGAACATGAAAGAGGGAAAGGAAAGAGAAAAAACAGAACACAATTCCTAGCCATGCTTATCACCATATAAATTCAGTCCTGAGAAAAATCTTATGCTTGTCTCCCTTAACAGATCCACGGCAACTTGCCCTGAGTAAGAGAGAATGTCTGAGAGCTATTCTTGAAAGAAGTTGATAGGTTTTTACCATTCATCCAATTCTGTTTATTATTTTCCACATGGAAATAGAGATTTTCCATGACATTTTCCTCAAGCAATGAACATTAAAGTACATTAAGGTGCTAAACTTTCAAGGCTAACATTTTTACAGTTGTATAAGCATTGTCTTTAGAAGCCCATTATTTATTTATGCATTTATTTATATATTTAATTATGTACAGTATTTAATTGTTTGTTTATTTATATGTTGACTATTTTGCACAGTCTGTCAAACTGCAAAAACCTAGAAAGACACATTTAGAGGTTCTTCTAAGCAGTTTCAGGGGTGAAATCCAGCAGGTTTTGACAGGTTTCGGAGAACCAGTAGTGGAAATTTTGAGTAGTTCAATGAATCGACAAATGCCACCGATTGGCAAGAAAGAAGAGACAAGAGGCTTGAGAGACGTTCAGCACTTTTTTATTTCCCTAGCTGCTGCAATGCGAACTGCCAGCTAGTCTGCCGGAGCTCACTCTTTAAGGAGCTCCAGCAGACTAGCTGGCCAATGACAGCAGTTTAAATTTCCCACGGTTTGGCGAGCCAATCCGCAGGAACATGCAAATATGAACTGCTGGCTATGCTGCCGGAGCTCACCCTTTAAGGAGCTCCGGCAGACTAGCTGGCCAATGACAGCAGTTTACATTTTCCACCGCTTGGCGAACCAATCCGCGGGGGCATGCAAATCCGTGCTACGTAAATCCATACATAATACCACCTTTGGCTGGCCCCAGAGTGGAGTGGGAATGGAGATTTTGCTTTCCTTCCCCTGCCACACCTACCAAGCCATGCCCACCAAACTGGTAGTAAAAAAAACAAAACTGAATTTCACCAGTGAGCAGTTTCCTTTATTGTTCCCCACCTATAGAGAGAAATCTTATCAAATTAATGCAGAGCACCTGCACCACTGAACATATACTCTGAGAACTGATTGGAAGGAATTGTTTTAAGTTTCCCCCCCCCTTACATAAATTTTCCTGAGTCTGCTCTTTCCTGCTGTTTCAGAATGAATCCCCTCTCTCCTGGGAATCCAGACCACATTCCACCACACATCACTAGTAGAAATCTTAAAAGGGAATTCTCAACATCATTATATTAAAATCAAAAAATCCTTTGGGATAAGTCGTAAGATTTAAAATATTGCAAAGTTGAGGTTATAGGAGTGATATGAGCAGAAATCAGGCCAAATATCCATGACTGAAATCTCACAATAGACCAAATTAAAATTAGGTTGATCAGCTTCTGATTCAGTGTGGTTGTACAAACCCAGTCAGCTGATTTGCTCATGATTTAGTATATCCAGAAAAAAAAGGCTTGAATAGGTCATGATTAAGCTAATTTATCCATGGATAATACATATTGCAAACAAAGTCAAAGTTACATCAATTGGATTCAGATGGTGGTAGAATTTATTAGACTGTTGAAAGTCTTAGACTAGAGAAAAGAAAAACATCACGTTGTGCCTTTTGAAAACTTACATGGGTTTTAACTAACTCTACCATATTCAATAAAATGTTGGTTGATTGTATTGTTAAGGATAACAAGATACCATATTTTTCAGTCTACAAGACGTACTTTCCCCTCTCTCCCAAAAGGTGGATGGAAATGTCTGTGTGTCTTATAGAGTGAATGTTGCCAAAGCCCCACCCACCCACCAGTACCCACTCTTCAGCCTTTTAGGGCTTCCGTGTGCCCCATTTTCAGCCTCCATGTGCCCCATTTTCGGTCTCTGCATGCCCCATTTTTGGTGTTCATGAATCCTATTTTTGGCCCATTCCAGGCAGCGTGGATCATTGCTGTTGTGGCTTATTGCCTCTGATCACCACCACTGATTGCTGCTGCAAGTGATAGGTGGTGGCGGTGGTGGCAGCTGCTGCCGTCTGGAACAGACTGAAAATCGGGCATAAGAAGGCCGAAAATGGGGTGGTAGCCCTCCCTGCAGCTTGGAGCAGCTGATCAGTGGTATTCTGGGAGGATGATCCAATCTCCAATCAGCTGCTCATGCTAAATCAGGCTGCGATAACATGCTGAAACTGACCAGGCTATTTACTGTTTGCTGCAAGGACAGCAGCCAGATGAATACTGATGGATGCTGGGAGGCAGAAGCAGATTTTTTTTTTTGCTTGTTTTCCTCCCTAAAAGCTAGGTGCATCTTATGGTCCAAAATGTCTTATAGTGCAAAAAATGGTAGATGGAGAGAGAGAAAAATAAACTTATTAGAGGAAAACCCTAAAGATAAGAGAGCTTCCTCAGAGCATAGTTTTCTGCTTACCATTTATGTAAAACTATCCGGAAGACCCCTCGCTAAGAAACAGAGATTTCTCTGGTCTCCTCTCTTGAAGAATGATGTATTGAAAAAAATGTAGGCAGAATTTTCATGTATATCTTTTTATTCCAGGAATTTTTTCTCAAGTTTTTCTTTCGATTTAGCTTCTGACCTTCTAATCCTTATAAAAGTTCTTGAAAACAGGTGTTTTAAAACTTAAATAACCTTTCTTCCATGAAAGTATCTTGTGCCTTGTTAAATAAAAATTAATACCTTTGTAGCCTTGTTTTACATACACACACAAGTGCTCTCTCTCTTTCTCATACACACAAACACACAATTTTTTGATGGACTTACTTTGGGCTCATAAATTCCCAGTGCTAAGCTGTGTTTCCAGCTTCCAGAACAATTAAAATAAGAGAATTTTACATTACCCTAAATGATATGAGAAAGGGATTTTCTCACTGGTCTTCTGAAGACCAAAAATACATGCTTCAGTAATATCAAAGTCACCATAAAAGGTTAAAGTCATAAAAGTCACAGATGGTTAACACTGTGACAGAAAACTGCTGGCTATTAAATGTACAGACTGGTGAAGCTGAAGAAGAAGATGGAATGAAACACATTAAAACTTTTGAAATGGCCCTGTAACCTTGATATACCTCCTAGAATAACTACCTCTTGTCTTTCTTTTCTTCTCAGGCTGATATAATATACCTATTTTCCCTCTTTTTAATAACCTTTTTGAAGCAGATGCTCACTTGGCTCCTTTCTTTTCTTCTCAAGAGAAAAGAAAAACTTCTTAAATATCTAATAGCTCCATAAGCATGCCTTAGGGTGGTCAGAATGTTGTCCGAGAATAGCCTTTGTGTCCTCTGAATGTCCGAGTTCATACCTGGATGATGAATTAATAGGCACTTTGGCTATTAATGAAAACTGGGCAGCTAGAAAGATATTGTGTGCTTTAAATTCAATGCTATGTTATTGCTATACATTTAGTCTTATTTAAACATGATCAATATGGAGGCCCCTGGAATATCATTTTTATGGCATGTCAATAGACACATCGGGAGAAATTTATTTATTTATTTTTTAGAGTCATATCCATAGATGGTATTCAGCAGGTTCTGATCAGTTCTGGACAACCGATAGTGGAAATTTTAAGTAGTTTGGAGAACTGGTGAATACCACCTCTGATTAAAGTTTTTTTCCCCTCATTTTCGTAACATATAATTACATGTATACTATTGCATAACCAACATCATATTGTATTATTAAATGTTTACATCAATTCATCTTACCAACAACTCCCAAAAACCAATTATTGGCTCTTCTGCTCTCCATACACCATATTTGTACTTTGTCCATCACTTTCTTCTTCCTCTCTCCTCTCCCTCCCTACCTTCTTTCTTCCCTTTCATCCTTCTCTTCTCAACTTCCCCCTCCTCTTTCCTTCTCCTCCCTTCCCTTACCATTCCTCATTTCTCTCCTCCTCTTCCCCATACCCTCTATCCTATCCCTCTCTTCTTCCTTTACCTTTCTCCTCTACTTCCCACTCTTCATTTCATTTACTTAGTGTATTTCAGCTTCTGAGCAAGCTCCCTTTTATGTTGATGGTATGGTGAATACCATCTCTGACTGGCCCCACCTCCATCTATTCTCTGCCTCCCAAGTCCCAGCTGATCAGGAAGGAATGGAGATTTTGCAATAATCTTCCCCTGGAATGGAGAGGGAATGGAGATTTTACAGTATCCTTCCCCTGCCATGTCCACCAAAACATGTCCACAAAGCCATGCCACACCCACCAACCTATGCCCACAGAACAGGTAGCAAAAAAATTTAAATCCCACCGCTGCTCATATCCTGCCTTTTTGTTAAGGAGCTGAGGACATACACATAGCACATCTTCCTGTTTTCTCCCAAAACCTCAATCCAATGAGGCACTTCAAATGGTCACTCACGCCCTTGTCACCTCGAGGCTGGATTATTGCAATGCGCTCTACATGGGGCTACCCTTGAAAAGCGTTCGGAGACTGCAGTTAGTCTAGAATGAGGCTGCGCGAGTGATATTGGATGCAACGAGGTACACCCATGTTACACCTGTCCTCTGCGAGTTGCACTGGCTACCAATTGGTCTCCGGACACAATTCAAGATGTTGGTTATCACCTTTAAAGCCCTACATGACTTAGGGCCAGAGTACCTTCGAGACCGCCTACTGCCACATACCTCCCAGCAGCCAGTAAGATCCCACAGATTGGGCTTCCTTCAGATGCCGTCAGCCAGACAGTGTCGGCTGGCGGGCCCTTGGAGGAGAGCCTTCTCTGTGGCTGTTCCGACTCTTTGGAACCAGCTATCCTCAGAGATCTGGACCATATCCACTCTCATGGCCTTCAGGAAAGCTGTAAAAAATTGGCTTTTCCAGCAGGCCTGGGCTGTTGACCTCACTGTTGAGGTCCAGCCCCAATTAGAATGAATGTTGCTGTTTTAAACCGTTCCTTCGTTATGTGTTTCGTTATGTGTTTTTTTTTTCTCTTTATTTTTGTAAGCCGCCCGAGTCCTTTGGGATTGGGCGGCATATAAATGTGGTTAATAAATAATAAATAAATAAATAATAATGAGGTTTGCTGAGCTGAGAGGTTGCAATTAGCCCAAAATCACTCAATAAAGCTTTCATGCTTAGTGTTGAATGAGAATCTGGCTATAATCACTTCTAGTCCAATACCTCAACCATATATTGCACCAATTAATTCTCACCTTCAAACTGAAAACATATCTTAAAGTACAGCTATAATTCCTGAGCTGGAAAGATGATAAGTGGTTGTTATTTTATGCTATCATGTGTTTTTAATGTCAGGGCCTCAAAATAGCAATAGTACCTAGATTTATAGTATATCATTTCACAGCACTCTCTAAGTGGTTCCCAGAGTCAGCTTATTGCCCCTAACAATCTAGGTCCTCATTTTACTGAGAGCTTGGTAGGATGGAAGGCTGAGTCTTGAGCCAGTGAGAATCAAACTGCCAAACTGCTGGCATGTAGAGCTTCTTCCAAGCAATTTATTTTATTCTTGCCCATTTATAGACAGAATTCTTGCAAAACTATTGTAACTACTTGCATCATTGATAATATATTCTTAGAAATGCTAGGAAACATCCTTCTAAATTGTCTTTCTCCCAAGAAAACTATTTAAATGAGCCATGGGACACAGTGGTTAGAGTTCCGTACTGCAATCTATTTCTGCTGATCACTGGCTACCAGCAATTTGGCAGTTCGATTCTCACGAGGCTCAAGGTTGACTCATCCTTCCATCCTTCCGAGGTGGGTAAAATGAGGATTGTTGGGGGCAATATGCTAACTCTGTAAACCATTTAGAGAGGGCTGTAAAGCACTATAAAGTGGTATATAAGTCTAAGTGCTATTGCTGGTGCTGTTACATTTTGCTACTTCTTGCTCCTCTGGAATGGAGGATCCCCTCCATTCTGACTACATTCTACCATATTTTTTTGGATGAAACATAATGAGAACACCAGACTTCTAAAGACTATTGTAATATAAAAGAGGTGACAACAAATGTAGTATTATGCTTTTATATTTATTGAATTTTTACATTTTTTTTCTTTTTCTAGGGAATGAAATGAAATCCTATTTTTATGAGACCATTTGATCACTTTTAAAAATTCAGCAGGATTATTGTGGTTATTGCAGTGAGCTAAGAAAGAAAATTCTTAGCAATGTTTGTGCAAGTCATTTTCCATGTTTTGAGGCTAAGTGGCTGAGTTTCTTTCTCTGCTTCATTCTTTTATAATTTAAAACACAATGAAATTTCATTAGCTAATCACTCCTCAAATTCATTGAAAGACTACCTGCTATAGTCTTAAAATCTGGCCTCTGGAGTTGCCAGCTCTATAATCTTTGCTTCACATAGCAATGAAAGACATCACTCTTTTCATTGCTTCATTGTAAATTTCATGGGGCTCAGCAGATCCTGATTTCTTCACTTACTTTTCAATGTTTCTTCAAGAAATTAACAATTCACAAATCCCTGTCTCATAGGAATCTTGCCAGATCATTCTCTCCATAATCTCCTGGAAACAGATGCAAGGAAGGCTATACAAATATTAAAGATTTGTCAGCATTCTTATAACATGAGCTCTAATATCAGTGTTCTAATATTTGATGCTGTCGTGAGATATTTGAGGCACAAAGAAGAGGGGGTCAATCTATTTCCAAAGCACCAGAAGGCAGGACAAAAAGCAATGGATAAACATCAATCAAGAAGGAAAAGCAACCTAGAACTAAAGATAAATTTCCTAATGATGAAAACATTTAACCGGGGGAATAGCTTGCCTTCAGAAGTTATGGGTGATCTATGTGGAGGCTTTTAAGAAGAGACTGAACATCCACTTGTCTGGAATAGTATAGGATCTCCTACTGGAGCAGGGGGTTTGATTAGAAGACCTCCAAGGTCCATCCAAGACAGTAGTGGGTTCCAGATTCTGTTCCAACCAGTACGGTTGGAATGGCCCTGGCATCACCTACATAGATGTGGGCAGTGTATGCACGTGTCATACTTGCCTCTGATACTTCCACAAGCCTCTGTGACTCTCCAGCTGCTCAGCAGAGCATTGCGCAAGAACCATATGCGCCATGCATGTGCACGGAAGCACCAAAGGCTTAAATGACAGGTAAGGCACTCGGGCGGGTGGATGGGCCCTCTGGAGCACCATACCAGAATGGTACCCAGTGCTCCAGGCAGGCTCTGGTATGCCTGTACTGGGGCGTACTGCCTGCAACCCATCACTGCTCCAAGACCTCCAAGCTCTATTCAGTATTCTATTCTATTATGCATTTTATTGCATTTCTCCTCAGAAGTTATTTTGTCCCATTCTTTTTTCTTTTAATTTTTTAAAAATTGAATATACATTAAAACATTGAACATAGAACGACCTTTCTGGCTTTGTCCTTTCCATATATATTTTAACATAACAACAAATACAGTTTCTACTTATCATACATAGTTACTTTGATCCTATTAACATATCCCCTTTTCTCCTTTGTATATTTACCTATGTATTCTACAATCCACAAAATATTCTGTTCCGACTCCTTTTCCTCATTTCCAACCATTGATACATTTTGTTACAAATCTGCCTCCTCTCTATTTTTGATTTCTAGTGTCAGTCTGTCCATTTCTGCACAGATCAAAATTTTCTTTATTATCTCTTCTGCAGTGGGGGCATCTCTTTTTTCCCAATTTTGAGCATATGCCAATCTTGCTGCCATTATCACATGCAGTATTTTGTCCCTTTTTAAGAGGTTCAGAAGTAGTGCATGATCATATTGGACTTTGTACAGATTGTTGAGTGATATACTCCAAAAATTAGATGGGGCAAAGACCCAGTGTAGTTTGATTGGGTAGCGTGAGATTATTTAAGAATGAAATAGGGTCTTTAAGCAATTTTGAGATGCTTCTCCTCCCCTTTTTTAAAAAAATAAATCCCTGACAATACCAGCAGTAAAGGCCAGTGTTTCAGCACTTCTTTACTTTGAATATCTCTGAAGGTCACGAAAAAGGGTGATTCAAAGCTACTTATGACACACAGGCTGTACTATTTACATACCTGTCACAAAACAACTGTTCATATCATAAATCCCACATAGAAATAAAAAGCAGATGTTTTTCTTTTAATATTACCTTAAGTAGGTCATTATGGAACCAAAATCCTATTTCAAATGGAAGGTTGGGTTTTTAATTACCAGCCCCCCACTATCATTAAAGTATCATGTCTCTATAATTACTTGGGCATTTGCCTCTCCATTTGCTTTGTTCTTGACAATGTGTAATGATTTATTCAACTTTTAAGATTAAAGAACCAGAGCTTTCACTTTCATCTCTTGTACTTTCACTGATATCAGAAAAATGCCAAAGAAATCATTTTCTTGATTCTCTGTATTTCCCCCTTCTCTCTCTCTCTCTCTCTCTCTCTCTCTCTCTCTCTCTCTCTCTCTCTCTCTCTCTCTCTCTCTCTCTCTCTCTCTCACACACACACACACACACACACACACACACACACACACACACACACCACAGGATCTTTTGGGTAGTGGCAGCTTTAAACATTACTGTCTCTAGGACAGCTCATAGAACATAGAGTAATAGGGTTGGAAGAGACCTTGGAGATATTTTAGTCCCATGATGATGAACCTATAGCAGGCGTGTCCGAAGTGGCACACAGAGCCATGTTGCCTGGTATGCATGGCATCACCCATTCCTCTTCTGGTTTTGGGTGTGCATATGCGTACAATGATCAGCTTGCCTTCTTCCGTGTGGCAGTGTCAGAAACTGGAAGAGCTGATCTTCCATTTTCTGGTGTGAGCATACATGTCAGTAACTGGAAGACTAGCTGGCCGATGCTCATGCACACACCAGAAACCAGAACTTCATTTTCTGGTGTGTGCATGCCTCCTGGACAGCCTCTTCTGGGTTGCGGCCCAGACAAACATGAGTGCACTCCCTTTTCAGCACTCGGTGCTGAAAAGGTTTACCATCATTGTTCTAATCCAACCCATTGCTCAAAGAGGAGACTCTATACTAGGAGTGTCAAGCTCACAATGTCACAGCATCAGCACATGTCAGGACTTTTCCCCGCTTTGCTAAACTGGGCGTGGGCATACCCAGTGCATGATGCATACATTCCATGGGTCAGGAGTTTGACAGCTCTGATCTATACCACACCAGGCAAATCAATGTCCAGTCTTTTCTTGAGAACCTTCAATGATGGAGCACTCACTTCTTCTATATGCAAGCAGGCATATAGTTAACAAATAACAATTAATTAATTGTTCTCCCTGTCAGGATATTTTTCCTTATTTTTAGGTTGGATCTCTCCTTAATAATCTTCTACCTGCTACTTCTTGTCCTGCCCTCTTTCTCCAGCTCTTCAAGTACTGGAAGACTGCTATCATATCATTCCTATTCTCCCCTTCATTAGACTAAACATACTATTTCCCACAATCATTCATTGTATGATTTAGTCTTTAGACAGCTTATCATCTTTGTTGCTCTTCTTTGCATTCTTTTTAGGGTCTCAACATATTTTATGTATCATGCTGATCAACATTGGACACAGTATTTTAAGTGTGGTTTTGCTAATGCAATATAAAGCAAAACTATCACTTCATATGATCTTAAAATATGGATTAGCTCCCCCCCCCCCAATAGCGGTAGCTATGGCTCATATTTAAGTCGTGGTCTACTATGATACCTAGACCCTTCTCATATTTTCCAATGTTGAGCTAGGTACTACCTATTCTATACCTGAGCATTTCGTTTTTCTTGCCTATGTATAGGACCTTCCTTTTTCACAACTGAACAAAACAACTCAACAAAACAACCTTTCCATTCAAGAACAGTTGGCCACAATAGACAAAGCTTGTTTTAGTCTGAGGACAAAAATCACTTTTTCATTCATGAATTTGGCAAGGACAAAGTTGGGGAGAAAGCTGATTTTAACCTTAGAATATTTTATCAATATCTGGCTTGATGTTTATTTATTGTGCATATTTTCCATTCCATTCTCCCTTTCTTTTATACCCAGTGGCCAAGACACTGGAAATTGAGAATTACCTTATTGTGAAATTATGTAGAGTATTAACTGCACATCTTCTCTTATTATTCCATTGATGAAAGAGTCATACATTTTCTCCTTGTTGTGGCTGAATGGTAATAGCATATTTTGCAAAGGAAGCTGAAAATGTGGTTCAAGGCAACAACAGAAGGCCCTGTGTATTCTGAGAATTAATATACTTTTTAAAATCCTCATTTCTTTTCAATCACACTGTGAATTCTGTGCTCTGCCATTTGGAACATTTAACAAGGCCTGAAAGAGACTGTCTTTATAAGCCCACTGGCTAGACAAATTGCAGTTTCTGGTAAATAAATCTTACCTAGGCCTGGGATGAAGGAATGACAATTAAAACAGCTTTCCTGTTAGGGAAGATTTGTCTTTGGTAATGATTTGCCTTTGAAATAAAAGAAATGATGTATTTTGTAGACAGATCCATCTGTTTTAGAATCTGCTTATTGATAAACTGCAACCCTCCAACTACTTATCCCAACAATAGTTGCAGAAGCTCTGACTGGCCTTACCCATTGGAGTAAATCATGATATGCTTCTTCTCTCTTTGGCTTAATGTACGTTTTAATTAGAAAATGTGCATACCTATTATAGTTGATAAACCATGATTCAAAAAGGGAGGCTCCTGTTTGCTTAATTCCATGTATGGATATAATTGGAATTCTGGAAGCAATATAGGCTACATCCATGATGGCGAACCTATGGCACATGTGTCACAGGTGCAAAGCCCTCTCTGAAGGCACACAAGCCATCGACTCACCTCAGCTCCACTGCACATGGGTAAGCACCTCCCACAGGCCAGCTGACTTTGGGGTCTCTGCCATGCATATGCAGGGAGATGCGCACACGTGCTTGGGGGGGTTGGGTGGTTACATATGCATGTGTTGGGGTGGGGTGTGTTTGAGAGGGGAGGACCCCCCACAGCCTGTTTTTCATCCCAGGAGGCTAAAGGGAGCCCTGCTAGGCCCAAAATGGGGCACAGATATGTGTGGAATGTTCCCCTCCCCTTGTGGCCTGTTTTTGTTCCCAGGAGGCTGCAGAGAGGCCTACTAGGCCCAAAATGGGGCCATGGGGGGTGATGCACACATGCACAGGGGGTAAGGTATGGGGAGTGTCACACATGTATTGCATTATGGGTATGGGCATGTGTGCTCACATGCTGTCGTGTATGTGCACACTTTTGACATGTGACAACAAAAAAGGTTAGCCATCACTGGGCTAGATCAAGGTTTCACAACCTTGGCAACTTTAAGACATTTGGGCTTCAACTCCCAGAATTCCATCCCAGGGTTGAAGTGTGCACCTATTAAGGTTGCCAAGGTAGGGAATTTAGAGACCCAAAGGTGCTTTCTCAAGAGGCAGCTGGATTTTCTGTTGTTTTTTACCTTTGAAGATGCTTCATTTTTCACGCAAGAAACTTCTTGAGCTGATGAAGCTTCTTGGATGATAAGCGAAACATCTTCAAAGAAAAACTGGATAGTCCAGTTGCCTCTTGAAAAAAAAAAGCATGGATGACTGAGAATTTCCATAGACCCATTTTAGAGAGTTTAGTATGCATTGTTTTGAAATGTAGAAGTAACTCCTTTTTATTACTTAAACTTAATGTCATATAGCCATGATGGTGAATCTATAGCACACATGCCACAGGTGGCAGGTGGAGCCATATTTGTTGGCACGCCAGCCTCAGCTCCAGCGCACATGCACATGCCAGCCAACTGATTTTTGAGCTTCCCGAGGGCCTGGGGGGGGCATTTTTATCTTCCTCAGGTTTCAGGAAAGCCTCCGAAGCTGAGGAGGGCAAAATACAGGCCCAATGGGGCAACTGGAAGTTCGTTATGAGCCTGATTTTCACCCTCCTCAAGCTCTGGAGGCTTTCCTGAAGCCTGAGGGGGGAGAAAATGGCCTCCCCAGGCCCTCCATAGGCCCTCCGGAAGGTGGAAACAAACATCTTGTTGGCCCGTTGGGCCCATTTTTTGCCTTCGCCAGGCTCCGTAGGCCTTACTGAAACTTGGGGAGGGTGAAAAACAGGCCCAATGGGCTAACTGGAAGTTCAAAAAAAATCAATTTACACCTTCTGGAGGACCTCCAGGGGCCAGGGGAGGCTGTTTTCCCCCTCCCAAGTCTTCAGGAACTCCCCCCCCCCCAAACATAAGGGTGATAGTGCACACACACAATTTTGGCACATCTTTACAAAAAGGTTAGCCATCACTGTCATATAGAAACCTTTCGATAGACACTGTAGAACTGGAACACAATTTGATTCCATAATGGCAGCACTGCTAAATTTCTTGCCAGGATTTAAAAAAAAAAACTTTTGAGGAAAATATCCATGCTTGATATCTACAAATACTTTTGGGTTACAGCCAATTACTAACAAAACAAACCTAGGAGGCTAGAGTAAGCATCTCTGGTATGCTCTATAATATTTGTCTTAAGCCAGTAATGATATAGCTGAATCTGACAGTCATTTGCAGGGTTCAGACATAAGTCATGACATGGGACACTTCCTGTCCAAAGCTCAATTCCTTTCCCACAGAAATGGCTATTGTCCAAACATCCCCCCAAATTGCATTAGTGTTGATACAATGAAGCTTACTCTTGACTTCACAAAGGCAGAATTTCAAAAGCGGGACTGACAAAATGCCAGATATGTTTGCTCTAGGAAGATATTCTGAATTGTGGAGCCTTTGCAGTAGAGGATGATGTGCAAACTCTAATATCCTAACCTCCCTGTTGTGTAGCAAAGGGAAAGGAAATTCAAAACTCAGTAAAGAAAGGAAGGCAAAGATACTATAAGGCCCCATATGGGCAAGTCCCTAGGAGGGAAGAGGAACAGTTGGGCTTCATTTTCTTCCTGCTGATTTCATTGTTAGCATCATGTTTTTCCAACAGCTTAGAAGAGATTAAAATATGGTGTCTTAAAAATCAAGAGACAAAGGATGCTTTGTGCCTGAAACAGAGTGGGCCAGTAGCATGGATTCATCAGGGCAGTGCTGAGATTACTTACCTTTCCTTGTCATTGGTTGCAGAGTTTGCTAGGTCAGTAAATAGTCCTGAAATACTGAAAAATCTTGTTATTTAACCCATAACTTTTGGATCAATGAGGGACATTGATTAAGTCTCCTTCAAGTCTAATTTGATTCCTGTGGACGTGTCCATTAGTTTTCTGGATAGTGGGACAGAAATGATTTTCTGTTGTCTTCTTCCAAGTCTTCTCAGTCTAGGCCAACGGCCCCCAACCTTTGCAGCTTGGCAGCCTGGCTGGGTGGGTGGGGAGGTGAACTGGATCATGCAAGCAACAGGCTGGTGAACATGTACATGCATGTGCAACTCAACTTGCATAAGTGAGTGGCCAGTACATATGTGTATGTGCACACAGCTCGACTTTAGCTTATGCCAGCCCACCACTCACACAGCCTGAATAGGAGTTGGGGACCCCTAGTTAAGCTACAGCTTAACTGGTATTGCTTGAAGGATTTTGATGTAGATATTAATCAGGTCCAATCCTATTTCATTTGCAAACCAACCAAAGTCTATCAGCTGGTTCCCCTCTACTTGTTAAGATTGTCTTAACCATCAGATTTTGCACTTCTCAGTTGTTCTGCCTTAGCAATTCAACTATGAAATGTTATATAGGTCTCTGTGGCATCAAAAAGAAATCCATGCTGAATTCAAAAGGGCTCACTCCCAAATGTTTCCAAGATTGGAAGAGCCAAGATTAAGAGCCAAGGTGGCGCAGTGGTTAAATGCAGCACTGCAGGCTACTGCTAGATCAGCAGGTCAGCGGTCCAAATCTCACCGGCTCAGGGTTGACTCAGCCTTCCATCCTTCCGAGGTGGGTAAAATGAGGACCCAGATTGTTGGGGGCAATATGCTGACTCTCTGTAAACCGCTTAGAGAGGGCTGAAAGCCCTATGAAGCGGTATATAAGTCTACTACTGCTATGTTGCAATTGGTTGGAATAATACTAACAACAATTCTATCAATCCAGTCAATTTAAACATGGAAATCTCTGACTTTTCCCAGACTGAAACATGAAGGGCAAGCCCTCCTCCGAGTTTGTATTTTAACTATTTTTGTTAATTATGCTGTTTGATCTTGCAACATAAGCATTTAATTTTTTTTCTCTTTTAAGACGTAATAAATTTAAATGTTGAATATTGAGCACAAGAACAAGAGATCCTTATTTATTTTTTAGTCTATTATTTCCTGCCTCCTCCTCCTCCTCCTCCTCCTCCTCCTCCTCCTCCTCCTCATCGTCTATCGTGTGTGTCTCTGTGTGTGTGTATGTGTGTGTGTGTGTGTGTGTGTTTCCAGCATAATTCTGGAAAACCTCGAGCAATTTCAACCAAACTTGGTACACAGATGACTTACTCTCTGGAAACAAATACTGTGGGGGTAAGACACCCCTAACACCCCTCGGGATGTGTGTTCTGTTAAGATACAGCTGTTGTGCCTTAAAATGGCTTCTACTGTACTGCTGTAAAATAGCTTCTACTGTACAATGCAGTGGAGTTGCCATGGTAATGGCTTCACAGTATTCCACAAGGGGGCTCCTTCTGGTAAGGGGAAAAATCCAACATTAGAAATTATGTTTGGTCCGGACATTTTCCCTCTATAAATAAATATCCGGACAGGTTATCAGCTAGCTGTTTTTAAAAATAATTTAAGATGATGAACATATTCAACACAGCTTCCACCAGTACAACCCATGAGGTGGGTTGAGCTGAGGGAGAGAGTGAATGGTCCAAAGTCACTTGAACTCTCAGTCTCTCACTTTCTAGCCTGGTGATTTAACCACTAGGCTTTCTTTGGATGACTTTCTTAATGGATGTGCAAACTTGTTAGGACTGATTCTTCACCATAACCTGGTGATCTTAATAATTAATGGTGCAGAAAGTTAAGGATTGACTCAATGTCCCCCTTTTTCTCACACTATCTACTCTTGATCTAAGAGATTGATAATTAATGGTTCCTTCCCAGACATAATCAAAATATAAAATGACTTTTCCCTTACAAGCATATCATTAGCTAGGTAATAGTCTTTGTCTATCTCTGTAAAGAAATAAAGCAATTTATTTTCTATTATAAAATCTGTTTTTTTTTCTAATCACCATGTGGGTCATCTTCTTTTCCAGAATTTTCTGTATCATACATATTGCTTTTTCTGCTCCAAAATTTCTGAGATTGGCATTCTCAGAACTAGGAAAATGGCATTTTTGGAAGTCAGAAGTTCAGACAGTTGTAGTGTTCCAGGAGCATTTTGAGACTTTTGACAAGGAAAGTCAATGTGGAAGCCAGATTCACAACAACTGTGATAGTAACTTAACAAGTGTAGTGTGTCAGGCCTGGAAGCCATCTTTTACATTGGGCCTTCAGACCTGCCACATTTTCTACTGTAGAAAAATGGGAGGGGGTTATATGGAGTGGGGTAGATATAGTCAAAATAACAGTCCTTTCTCAGACAGTCAAGGACATTTTGCCCTGCATTTGAAGTGGTGTGACTGGGAGGCATCTCCAGTTGGGATGGTGCCTGATTAGACTATGTGATGGACATGAGGGTGCTGGGCAGGGACTTGAACATTCAATTGGATAGGGATAACCTGGAAACTTTCAGATTTGGGTTTTCCCAGATGTGCCAATATGACATCTCTAACAAAATGGAACTTTGAGGAAACTCAAGTCTTGGAGTCTTCTTTCATTGGGAGGGTTGCTTTGAACCCTGACAGTTCAAAGCAACCCTCCCAATGTGATTCACATAAAAACAGTGATTCACATAAAAACTCTGGCAAGCAAGATTGTAAAATTGGACCAAAACTCATTTAACAAAATCTCGACAACATAGATTTTGGCTCAATTATGGTCATAAACCATGAACTACCTGTAATCTGGTAAATGAAATTCATTCTGCTTTTGTGATATAACTTCGATATCACCAAAGTAAAGCTGAAGGCGATCCAATTTGTTTTTAAAAAATGAGAAATCTTAGTTTGACTTTTAATGAAATATAAGGCAGAGGGAGGGGAGAGAGAAGGTTTTGAGTAGGTTTGCTGCCATGTGGTGATTTTTTTTGGGGGGGGTAGTTTGCTTGTTGCCTAGGAAACAGCTTTCAGTTCACATCCCAAGGGCTGTAAGATGGAAATAGAATTTGTGTATTCCAGGGCATGTTGAATGGAGGCAGAAGTGAAAAATATCCTTTTCGGATACTGACATCTGTAACCTCCAGTTACATTGGGCCTTGAAAGTCCTATATTGGGGGCAAATTCCCTAGATCAACTATAATTTTATTTTTAAAATATTATTTTATTTCTGCATGTTAGAGACCTTTGAAGAAAGGTGTCCAGAAAACCAAATTTAACTCTAAGTGAAAGTCTTAGAAGAAAGTTAATATGGTGGGAAAAGAAAATACAGATATGAAAGAAATTTTCTGAATAAAGGTATAAGCTGTAAGTAGTGGAGCCATTCAAAAAAGCATTTCCCTTTAATTTTTTTAATTTTACAGATTTCATTATCTCCCCCTCAGCATCCAGGACAGCATGGAAAGATGCAATGTTTTTTATGCCACCAAAGCTAATAGAATACAATTTTGTAAAGTGCTATATTTGACTATTTGGAAATACTCATTGATGTGGGAGTAATCCTATCTATCACACTGACATTTATTTTTGTATACATTTGTATTAGCATGCTCTATAAATCTCTTCCAGGGTGATCTATGGGACTTAATCTACAGAAAGATTATTGGATCCAAACAAAAGGAGATATTTTGAACTGAGAGGGGTATAATTTTCAATTTTGTAATTTAAATGTTCAATTTGTGCAGTTCACAATTTGCAAAACTCAAGTAAAGGTTTACTGACACACACATTTTATACATTGCTCTTAATATAATAGTAAGGTGTTTTTAATCAAAGCAATCATTTTTTATACCCAAGTTCTTCATATGCACATTTTTATGCAAGCATTTTTGTACATATTCTTCATTTTTATTACAATATGCCAAACAGCCTAAAGTAGAACAAAAGGAAATTGTATGAAATTGTATGCATGTACAATTCTGTACAGTATATGCTTAAATAAGTGCATATACTTACATAAGTAGTATAAACTCTTATATTATCCTAGAATTCTCCCTTATAATTTCGGAGTTTCCTTTCCTTGTAGAAGAGCATTCTGTTTTTCTGATTTATTAACAAACTGCCTGGATATTTCTTTTTGCATTTCTGTTAGTATTATTATTATATGTGGTTAATCTTTGGTGAGATTCACAGCCTTTGGGGCTGGTTGGTAAGTCAACAGCTCAAGTCCTAACCAAGGACCTAGGAACTGTTAAGGTAACGTCGGAGGATATAAGGGTGGTTTTTTGTAGAATCAGAATGTTCAACTCTGACAAATTTAAAATTTCCAAATAGCAAGATAGCCCTTTAGGTATTGGTCCAAGGGCTCCAATTACAATCGGGATAATACACGGTTTCTTTTTCGACAATCGCTCAATTTCAATTTGTAAGCCCCGGTACTTCGTGATTTTTTCTTGCTGTTTATCTTCAATTCGTGCATCTCCAGGTATTGCAATGTCAATTAACTATACTTTTTTCTTTTCAACTATTGTTATGTTAGGAGTGTTGTTGGCTAAGTGCCTGCCAATCTGAATTCTGAAGTCCCACAAGATCTTGACTTTCTCATTCTCTAAAACCTTCTGAACCTGATAGTCCCAGTGGTTGTTGTTGTTGTTGTTGTTGTTGTTGTTGTCGTCATCATCATCATCATCATCATCATCTGGTTAAACTTTGGTGAGATTCACAGCCTTTGGGGCTGGTTGGTAGCCTAACAGCTCGAGTCCTAACCAAGGACCTAGGAACTGTTAAGGTAACGTCAGAGGATATAAGTTGTTCCAAATAGGGTGGTTTTTTGTAGAGTCAGAATGTTCAAGTGATATAAATTTAGAATTTTCAAATAGTAATCTTGCAATGTTTAGACCCTTCAAAAAAATATTAGATTATGTTAATGAAGATCAAAAACAATCTAGAGATATGATCTTGTCTTTGATGTATGTAAATTGAAGTAGTTACATTTGGCTTAAACAAAATAAATGTATGGCATGATGCTTCTTCTAGAAATTTTAATAGCTCAACAAAGGTTAGTTTGTGACTAGAAATGACAATGCTTGCCATGCCTGGGTTACTATACCTGGACTGCAAAAAATCTATGTAGCAGCAAATGTACTACAATCTAGCAATCATTCAATTTCTTCAGATCAAAAGATGACCCTAATATTTCAGCAAATAACACAATTATAATTTGAACTGAGAAAGTGATAGAAGCAGTGTTGAAGTGGTATGGATCAACCTCTCTCTCTCTCTCTCTCTCTCTCTCTCTCTCTCTCTCTCTCTCTCTCTCTCTCTCTCTCTCTCTCTCTCTCTCTCTCTCTCTCTCTCTCTCTCTCTCTCTCTCTCTCTCTCTCTCTCTCTCTCATGGTAACTATGTAGTATACTAGAACAGATGAGAGAGACGAGGGGATGGATAGCACATTCTAAGCAATCCTACTTCGTTCGTTCATTCAACCTGGGCTTTATTTTCCAGTAAGTAAATTAGATTGTAGCATTATCCCATACCCTCTGAATAGTTGCCTTGAAAGCTGAACTACTGTGCAGTGTATTTTTAAAAATGAAAACATCTGTTTAGTAGGCTTCATATGAACAAATAAAGACCACAATCAAAGTCATTTTTTTTCTTCTTAATTTGCAGTTTAGCATCACAAAAATCAATTATTGAGGCAACTCCCACCCACGATCATTTTGCAATTAGCAGTTGAACTTGAGGTTTCAGCTTTATATTATGGACAGAGATGGGCAATAAAACAGGAAATAATGTTTACATCAGAGCCAGTCAATTATACAAAAAACTCCCATTGTTTTTACAGTAAATACTATATTTAATAATGCATATAATCAGTAGGCAGGCCAAAGTGTTATATTATAGCAGGTGAGATAAGTTGCTTAGTATGCAAATGGGGAAATTAATTGCCATCTTTCTATAGTTCCATTTTAAAGAATAATTATCTTTATAAAACAAATATCTTAAGAAAGTTAGCACCACATTCATGTTTTTAATAAATATCAGGCCTGACAAGCATAGTAGTTCTTGAAAGGCATTATTTGACTGAAAAAAAATGCTTGCAAGAAACAAAGGTCAGTTTCAGATGACCCTTACTACAGCATTTTCTTTTGCATGATGATAAGGATTCATAAACTCACACTGTGAGGTTCATGAATTTTAACCAAGGGCAAAAAATTGATTGAATTTTAACTAAGGGCAGGGTGATGATAACATAAGCAATTACCAGTGCTGAATCCCAATATGCAGACCCTAGGTTGTGACAGTGGAATATTATCCACTTTTTGAACATATATATATAATCCTTGTTGTTTAGAATTTGGCAATAGAGTAAGGCACCAAATAAATATAGTTTATAGGAAATGCATAGAAATACATGTCTCGGGTAAAGTGCGAACAAAAATAACATTAAAGTCAAGAAAATAGCTTATATAAAATATGCCTTTTAGGCTAAGCACATCTATGGGAATGTGTGTGTAAAGAGAAACATTCACGGTAACATATGAATTTTAAGGTGAGTTTTTAAGTCAGATTCTCAAATGGATATGGAAACAAGACAGGACAAATAAAATAAAATAAAATAAAGCAAAGCAAATGTGGCAATCTAGGTTTGGGAGGTGAGTTATAATGTAATTTTCATTTCTAATAGTTATTCAAATGTGGCATCTATAATACAGATGGTCCCCAATTTATGACTATAATTGAGCCTGGAGTGACTATTATAAGTCGTGTTGATCATTAAGTGAGTGATTGGCTCAATTGCACAACCATTTTTTTGGGTGGTCATTAAATGAAAGCCATGGCCATAAAGCAAACATTGTGGTTAAGCAAAGACCATGGTTATTTGGAAGTAAACACTGATTTCTAGCCCTCTCAAAAAATAAATTGTGGTCACATGATTGAGGGATGCCTCAAACAACCATAAATGTGGAATAGTTGCCCAGTGCCAAACATATCATCCATGTGGAGTGAAGAGCAGATGTCAGAACTTTGAATCTGGGGTGTAGTATAAACTAAAATAAACATTGTAACTTTGAGCAGTTGTTAAACATTAGATTGTTAAGTGAGAACTACCTGTAGAGCACCATAATACTGAGTCAAACTATTGTCCTTCTATTTTTAAAACTTTAGAATTAGTTATCATTCATTTTGATGTAACATTTCAACATTCTCATGGGTAGAATTTGGAGCTTGGATTCTATTTGTTTGTAATATGGTCTCAGATTGTGTAAACTTGGCACAGTCATAGGCAGAAAGGTGCCCAATGAGCTCAATATGTCTGCCAGATAATTGGATCCTTATACCTTATTGAAGTGCATCATGTGCAATCATGCAATCTTCACCATTACTTGGATACCTTCATCTCCCCTTAGCAGATGACCTTCTTTCTCCAGCAATTTGCATTATTTTTGGCTTTACACAAAACACTTAATCCCAAGAGAAGACATTGTGAAGAATGCCCTTCCCCGCCTTCCAGCTTTGGGTGTTTTGAGACTATAGAACTGTGATTGCAAACCTATGGCGTGTGTGCCAGAGGTGGCACACAGAGCCCTTTCTGTGGGCATGCACACCTTTGACAGCTGCTCTTCTGGCTTCAGGCACATGCATGCACACCACTCAGCTGAAATTAATGCATGCCAGAGCGCCAGAAATCTGAAGACCAGCTGGCCAGCATGTCCATGTGCACCTGTCAACTAGTCTTCGGGTTTTCGGTGCTCCAGAGTGTGCATATGCACAGACAGACAGACAGATAGACAGACACACACATACACACACGCACGCGCAAACACACACACTGGTTTGAGCACTCAGTGCTGAAAAGGTTGGCCATCACTGCTGTAGAAAGTAGTTGAAGAATTTGTCCTTCCTCTGAGAATTTCCAGATATTATCCATGCTCCTTTCAGGCCTACACATTTGGCTGACAATTTTGAAAGGTGAATTGTGTCTTACTCTTCCCTTATCTCTTTTGATGCTGTTTCCTGCACTTAGTTTCGTTTGAATTTAGACAGAACTAGATGGAGGAAGAGATTATCTTGACAGACTTAGTGTAGTCATCCTTCACAAAAGGAACAAGTTGCCTTTTGTGAAGCTAGGACGGTCTAATGATGATTTTTGGCTTTCAAATGAAGTGATGAATCTTCCTTCATAGGATGTTTTTAGAGAGATTCTGAGTGGTCTTCTGTCAAAGGTTGGTAGAGATTCTCAGTCATCCAGGTAATGGTTATCGCAAAGGTGCTATCTTTTTTCAGATTAGAGGAACCAGGAGCACTACTCAGGTGACCCTGAGGACACAGATAAACCAGTGGTGAAATCTATTTTTTTTTACTACCAGTTCTGTGGGCATGGATTGGTGGTGGGCATGGCTATGTAGTCAAATACGATCTTTTGGGGGATCAAAAGACAGAAACCCACTTTAACAATGTCCTGCTGGAGCAGGGTTGGACTAGATGACCTCTATGTCCCTTCCAGTCCTCTGAAGCTGCTTCTAGTCTCAGATTTGTAGTCCTTCTTCTCTCTCTCTCTCTCCCTCCCTCCCCCTCCTCCCTCTCTCTCCCTCCCCCTCCTCCCTCTCTCTCCCTCCCCCTCCTCTCTCTCCCCTCCCCCTTCTCCCTCCCCCTCCTCCCTCCCTCTCCCTTCCTCCCTCCCTCTCTCTCTCTCTCTCTCTCTCTCTCTCTCTCTCTCTCTCTCTCTCTCTCTCTCTCTCTCTCAGCACCCACCACCACTATTTTTGGCCTAGCAGGCCAAAGCAAAAACAGAAACGCCCCACTCCCAATCCCCACACTTTGGAAAACCTGTAGTAAAAAAAAATGCTTAAAAAGTAAAAAAAAAAAACTTCTGAAGATCAGCTGTCTAGAAATAATACTTTTAATTTAGTATTATTTTACTAGCATTTTGGGTGAACTGGCCCAAACTGGTAGCATTTCACCCCTGAGATAAACCTCAAGTGCTTCAAGGAGTCTCTAAAAGGATGCAAATGACTAGCTGCCTGCAAGGAATATAAATCCTTCCATTCCCCATTATCCTGTCAAAACTAAAGAAGCTTCTTGGATTAGAAGCAAAATGTCTTCAAAGAAAAAGCAAGAAAGTCCAGTTGCCTCCTGAAAAGGCACCTTTGGGGTCTCTGATAAACATGCTGTAATGATTCAAATATTAAGCCGGGGGTTGAATTAGGACCCCCAACTCGTCATCCACTATAATGGATACTATATATATTCTGTTCAAAGTATTTTTTTTTCTATCATCAAATTGACTTAGGCCTGATTAATAAGAAGTCTAGTAGCTCAGGTTTTTTGCATTGCTTTTAAAGATGCCTGAAGGCTTTGGTCTATGTTTTAAGTTTAGCAGTGAGAAATAGCACATTTAAAGGATGGTTAAACCTTCATCCCTTGCTGCATTTGGTCAGCAGGATCTGGAGCCCTGCTGTCAGCAACCAGATGGAACATGAGTCAAAACCTCTCATCATCTATCTGGTTGGATTCACCAACTCCCTTCTTGGCTGGATTCACCAGTCTTTCTTCTTAAATCAGAACTGTCCTTTTCAACTATTTGTGAAGCATTTTCCACATTTTCTTAAATCTTGGGATTGAGTTGATGGAGTTGCTAACAATTTCTGGATCATTATATTTATTCACATACTTACCGGCTTTTCACCCACATAAACCAGGGAGTGACCCGAACAGTTTGAGAACATGTATTTTCTTAATAGGAATGTTATTATCCACTTTTAATATCAGTACTTCTTTTTTTAATATATTATAAAAAGTAATGTCTATTGCTGGTCTTCGGCCGTAATAAAGATATTCTATTCTTTGTTGATATATGCTTTGGCTGTGCAACCTTGTAGTGAGACCAGAACAATCTGGAACTGAACACACTCAAAACCATAGAAATAGTGGTAGACTTTAGATGAAACACTCCCATACTACCATCTCTTACAATACTAGACAACACAGGACCAGCAAATTTCTAGGTTCTATCATACATCAAGACTTAAAATGGACATTTAACATCAAAAACATCATAAAGAATAGAGAATGTCCTTTCTGCGCCAACTCAGAAAGTTCAAACTGTCCAAGGAGCTGCTGATATAGTTCTATAGAGGAATTATTGAGTCTGTCATCTGCACCTCTATATCTCTCTCATTTGGTTCTGCAATCCAACAAGACAGGCACAGACTTCAGAGGATACTGTATATACTCGAGTATAGGCCGACCCGAATATAAGCCGAGGCACCTAATTTTACCACAAAAAACTGGAAAAGTTATTGACTCGAGTATAAGCCTAGGGTGGGAAATGCAGCAGCTACCGGTAAATTTCAAAAATAAAAATAGATACCAATAATGTTTTTGAATATTTATTTCAAAGAAAAACAGTAAACTAGCGGTGTATTCAATGAAATACTTAACTCACCTCATGATGCTGATGTCCCGCTGTGATGATGATGTCCCGTGCAGCCGCGGGAGCGATGTCCCGCCTCCTATGACACACGGCACAGTGATTCCTATCATTGGATCACTGTACCAGAGGAGGTGGGACATCGCTATGTGGCTGCTTGCCATAACAAGGAGGAGGTGGGACATCGTTGCAGAGCGGCAGGAGGGGGAGGAAGGGGAATCGTAAGACAGCCCTGCATTACATTAGAACGTGAGGAGGGGGGATGGTGCGGTGCGCGCTGCGCGGCAAACTGACACAGAGGGAGGGGAAACTCACAGGGGCACTGGGCCATTCACGAGTGTCACCCAGCGGCATGGCCCCGCCCCTTTTTCTCCTCCATTTCGGGCAAATTTTTCACTGACTCGAGTATAAGCCGAGGCGGCTTTTTTCAGCCCAAAAAGTGGGCTGAAAAACTAGGCTTATACTCGAGTATATACAGTAATTAGAACTGCAGGGGAAAAAAACAATTACTACCAACCTGCCTTCCATTGAGGATCTGTAATCTGCATGAGTCAAAAAGAGGACTGTGGAAATATTTACACACTTCTTACATCCTGGACCTACATTGTTTCAACTCCTACCCTCAAAACAAAGCTATAGAGCACTGCACACCAGAATAATTAGACACAAGAACAGTTTTTTCCTGAACGCCATCACTCTGCAAAGCAAATAATTCCCTCAATACTGTCAAACTATTTACTAAGTCTGCATTATTATTACTATTAATCTTCTGATTGTTCCTATCACCCATCTCCTCCCACTTACGACTGTATGACTGTAATTTTGCTGCTTACAATTTATATTGATTGCTTCCTAGTATGATTTGATTGCTTATTTGTTCCTCATGGCTATTGTTAAGTGTTGTACCTTATGATTCGTGATGAATGTATATTTTCTTTTATGTACAGTGAGAGCATATGCACCAAAGACAAATTCCTTGTGTGTCCAATCACACTTGGCCAATAAAGAATTCTATTCTATTCTAGTTCATTGAATCCAATCTATAATTGAGTGTAGAAATACAAATTAAAACATGTCTAAGAAATGGTTGTCAGATCTCTTTTTGAGTATACCCAGAAACAGGGAGAGCTTCACTTCACTTAGATGGTTGTTTCAGTGTTGAACTGCTCTTATCTGTGGAAAGCTTTTTGTGACATAAAATCAGAATCAGTCTTTCTGTAACTTTAGACAAAGATTCCATGCTTATCACTTTGTGCTAATAAAAATCAGATCTGACCTTTCTGGATGATACCCTATAAGTTACTTGAAGGGTATTAGCTTATTTCCTTTAAATTATTATTCTTTTCCTCAAGGCTAAACTTAGCCAGTTCTATTACTTTCTGTCTTGACAAGTAGTTCAAGTACCTCTGAATTATTCTCCAAGGGTGGAACATTTCTGAAGATAGGCTCTGACCAATGATCTCTTTTCAGTTAGGTACATTGTCAGAAACTTACCATTAATAAGAAGAGGCAATTGTGTCTCTTGAAGTCTGCAATAAGAAGAAAACATCTACATTTGCAAAGAGTGAATGAATGGGCAGACCTGGCGGTCCCAGTTACTCAGTTTGATTAACTTCAAATTTGTTTTCTTGTTTCCACCTCATTTGAATTTTTTTAAAAAAATGCCTATACCAAATGTGTTCATATACTTATGCATATCACCCAGATAATGTTTGTAGTGGCTTACATAGGCTACAGTAAATAAGCATATGGGAATCAGTTTAGTCTAGTGGCTGAAGTTTTGGATTAAGAACAGGAAAACTGAAATTCTAGTTCTACTTTAGGGACAAAGCCATCTGGTGAACCTTGGAGTAGTCAGTGTCTTCCAAGGAAAAAACAAGGCCATGACCAAGACATTTCTAAGCATATTAACCAGATGTCAACCCTGGAGCCATATTTAAATTGGAATCTTCATGGCTGCCACAGCGGTGGATGGGCAAGTTGTGGGAAAAGGAAGAGGGTGGAGACAGTGTGGAGTGTGTAGCACTGGTGAAATTCAATATATTTTTTTACTACCAGTTCTATGGGTGTGGCTTGATGGGCATGGCAGGGGAAGGATATTTCAAAATCCCCATTCCAGCCCCACTCTGGGGCCAGCTAGAGGTAGTATTTGCTGGTTCTCCAAACTTCTCAAAATTTCCGCTACTGGTTCTACAGAACCTGCTGAATTTCACCCCTGGTATGTAGTCATAACAACATTTTCCCCTTGGGAGTCAAGGATAGTCAGCCCACACCTGGGGAGGCATGACTGTGAATCAACTACAGTTGTGTTACAAAATGTATGTAAATTTATCTTGTTTTATGAGAAATTACTTTAAAAATCAGCTTGGTATATAAAAAAGTATCTTTATTATTTTGATAAATAATAAAGAGACCCAATTGAACCATGTGATGCCCAGGTGGATGCATGGGGAGAAACTTTGACTTTACTTTGGGTGTGGAAAACTATGAGCTTTCAGATTAAGGTTTTCCCAGAAGTGCCAATATGACATCTCTAATAAATTCAAACTTTGAGGAAAATGCCTGCCTTGGAGTTTTGATTTTGTTGCGGGTGTTACTTAGAACCCTGACACTAGAGGTCCAAATGAACTTGTCCATGTAGTTACAGTAATTAAGTGTTTATCAAAATAATAAAGATACTTTTTTTATATACCAAGCTGATTTTTAAAGTTATTTCTCTTAAAACAAGGTAAATTTATATACATTTTGTAACGCATTTACAGTATATCATTGAATTTCCAGGAATTTTTCAATAATGGTTTACCTCCAAGCATAGCTGCTAAAGCAGCAGTTGGGGAACTAGTTTTTGAAAAATGTTTCCTGGTCTTCATTCTTAAGGTAAAGGTTCCCCTCACACACATGTGCTGGTCATTCTTGACTCTAGGGGCAGTGCTCATCTCTGTTTCAAAGCCGAAGAGCTAGCACTTCCTGAAGATGTCTCCGTGGTAATGTGGCTGGCTAAATGCCAAAGATGCATGGAACACTATTACCTTCCCACCAAAGATGGTTCCTATTTTTCTACTTACATTTTTACATGCTTTCGAACTGCTAGGTTGGCAGAAGCTGAGACAAGAACAGGAGCTCACTCCATTATGCAGCGGTAGGGATTCGAACTACTGAACTGCCAAGCTTTCTGACCGATAAGCTCAGAGTTTTAGCCACTGAACCACCACATCCCTTCTTCTTTCTTAGATCCTCAGAAATCCTCAGAACAGGATTCCTTAAGCAAGATCACAAACATAAGAATTTGATTTTTTTTGTTGTTGTTTATGAGACTCCATCTTATTGGCCAAAGAGCACAATGGAGGTTGTATATTTAACTTGCTGCAAAGTTGGCCATTCTAATTTTTCTTCTGCCAAATAAAGCATTGTTGGATCAGAGCTTCAAGAGACATAATTACAAGGAAAAGGAAGCATCCTTTGATTTTGAATTTTGGATATGTTTTTACTATCAGAAAACTTGATATATTTGTTCTTCCTTCAATGTTTCGTCATTTGGAACAACTTGGAATTCAAAACAGCCTGATAAATCTTTGAGATGATGGTTTTATTTCTTCTTACATCTCTGCCATGAATCAGTAAAATATTCCTAGAGTAACATGTTAAATATTGTGCAGTCATGAAACTATAGAGCTAAAGTTACATTATATTTCTTAGATAATAGGTTGTGGTTCTCATTGTTTTAACAAGACAAAAAAATTATCCCTGCTATTAATGCTTGTATAAGGGGGTGAGAGACAGGTACTTTGGCCCATATACCAAACAAATGACTTATTCTGCCCCAGTGATGCAGGTTTGCCCGAGGCTAAACTCGATGCTTAGGACGTTCTTTTATTATCAAGTTTATTATCAGGCATTCTTAATAGCAAAACTTACAGTTCAGTGTTAAGACTTTCCATGATCTGTCTCATCACGTAGTGTAAAAATTATGTGGTTTCCTATTTCCCTTGATGAGCGGAGATGATGAGGGGAGATGCAGATGCTGCCTTCCCAGTTAACTCAGGGAGATTCAGAGAGTGACCTGTAATAAATCACTTTTCCCAGGCAGAATACCCACTGCCCAATCAGAGAACACAGATGTGGTCACATGTTATGGAACTACATTTCCCACAAGGCAGTTCTGCCTACATTTCCCATAAGGTGGCTGCATTTCCCATGAGGTAGTTTCTTACATTACATTAGCTAATTCCTACATTAGCTATATACTGTTGGGACAACACATGACCCATAGGGAACCCCATATCAAAACAATTTACTTTATGTGTGACCAGAACCTGAAAATAACATTTAACACAGCACAGTATTTAAACAAAATGGTTCAGTTGAGATCTGTATGTGTGAAACTGATTAGGGTAGATTTTTAAGGGTAACACTGAAATATAAGTTTATGTCATTTTATTCTATTTATGTATTAATTATATTGTATCTTATCCCTGCTATTAATTCCAACTTCCTCAAAACTCAGCTAACAGTCTTTCGCCTTCATAAAAACTTAGAACTGGCAGAAGTATTTGCAATCTCACAGCAATCATTCGTATCAGCCAATTTTGTATGTTTTCATTTATTTAATTCGCTGGTCATTTGTATATGAAGAAACTCCTTCTCCTCCTCTTCCTCCTTTAGAAATAGGTATATATTGGAGAATTGAATGCAGTAGATACATGAAATTCTGATAATTAACTCACTCTTGATAAATTCACTAGCTAATACCCTTTCTCCATTTCTGATCCTCATCCCTTTCCCATAATTGTAAAAATAAATATATGACTTTTCCCTTTTTGTTAACCTTTAGGAAATGGCAGTTGTGTTTTAGATACATCAAATTTCTTCACAAATATTATTTGCGACACAGAGCAAGGATGGATTACTATATACTGTCCTTCCTCTACAAATATGTTTCCAGTCCAATCTAATCTATGGCTGAATTCATTTTTATTTCATGTATCTTATACCTAATGCTTACATATATGTTTTGCATGGTTCTTACAGAAAGCTTTGAAAATGCTGTTCAAAGCCATTCAGCATAATTCTGACTGTTTGTTTCTTTATCTACTCCATGTGTAAACCATTATAATCTAGAAAAAACTTGGTATTTTATTATGCAAATTTAAAAATTACAATACAAAAAAAACCATATGCAATATAATTAAACGAATTACTAAAAAAGAAAAACCGTTCTAAACTTTTCTAATTTGTCTGCTTATAGTCAAGTAGTCTCATCCTTAATAAAAAAAATAGTCTGCCTCATGAAGTAAATCTTCAAATACTCTCCAAAGTAAGTCACCTATCAGTAAATTCCACTACTTAAGAGAAAGCATGTATCCAACCTTGTGTGATTCTAAAAAAAATATTACAAAGGTTGATTTCCAGTATTACTTTGATGGGAGATCTGTGAGTTTCATTGGGAATAGTGGAAAAATCCAGAAAAATTCACCTTTCATGGATAAGTAGATATAAGTACTTCAGTCTCCTCTGCCTTGCATATGTTCAGAACCTAAGCAAGAATGGATTGGTTACTATTTGAATGATAAAACCATTTTTCAGTGCTGTTGTAACTTTGAATACTCACTAAATGAACACTTGTAAATCAGACTATTGTCATGTTTATTTATTTGCAAATGTACTGTATATGGTTGTCCATTTTAGCTGAATCACTGGGTGGCTAATATTTAGACATTTGGAATATACTTAAATTTCCACCCTTAAGCCTTAGTTGAACATATTTTCTTGGATTCATTTCACTCTTATTCCTGCTGTTCTTCTATCACATTGATTTCCTAGCCACATGAATTTTAGCAAGAATTTGGTAATAGCTTTTGCAAAAGTGTTTTCCTCTTGCATTTCTAGAAAAAATTGGCAAAAAATAACAGAAAGTCCTATGATTGCACAACAAAAATGGAAATGTTATAATGGTCTTAGAAATAGGACAATTCTTTTTCTAAAGAAATATGTTTTAACTTGTAAATTGATATGTTTTATACTTGAGGAAAAGGGGGGAATAAGAAGACTAGTTTAATCTAAAAAAAATTATAACTCTGGAAGATGAATTACTTCTGACATTTTAAATTCACTTCTGATGAATAAATCAGATAATTTAAAGCTTAAACCATCTGGAATACAAAATGGCCAAGTATCCATATGCATCTTTAATATAAAGCATATTTCATATTCTAATTTTCCCATGATAACACTTGCATTTTATTTATTTATTTATTTATTTATTTATTTATTTATTTATTTATTTATTTATTTATTTATTTATTTATTTATTTATTTATTTATTTATTTATTTATTTATTTATTTATCAAGTTTGTAGGCTGGTGCAATCACAAGACTTTTTGCATTTAACAAGATAAATAATACAATCAAACAAAACAATAGAAAAATGAGGCCACGAAAACCCAGCGCAATACACCCAGAAAATCTCTGAAAATCTATAGCTTTTTCTGAAGGTCAAAAATCCTGAAGACCAAATGAATCTCCAAAACGAAGTCATTCTGGAGGCCAGTGACATCCCTGGAAAAGATCACTTCCCATATCCCATAGTAAGAACAGCAGCAAACTTTATGAAGCAAATAGCAAAAATTAATCTTTTTATATAATTTACTATATTTTCAGAGTATAAGACACACTTTCCCCCCTGAAAATGTGGATGTGTCTTATACTCTGAATGTAGCCCCACCCTTCTGCTTCCGTGCATCCTCTTCCTGGCTGCAGAGATTACCACAGACAATGGCTTGTGTTTTTGATGTAAGCATTATTTTGCTGGTTGATCACTCACAACCAGCGAACTAATGTGCTGAAGCTGAGGCTAAGGATGCTAGTCAGATGAATACCTGGTAGGCATTTTTTCCCCTATTTACCTCCCCAAAAACTAAGGTGTGTCTTATACTCCAGAGTGTCATATACTCAGAAAAATATAGTATATTTGTAAGAACTACATGAAAATGTTTTGGGATGGCAACTTTGTTCTGAAATATTGTAAACAGTAAACTCAGAATAACTTATCTGTTACTATTATTTTGTACTGTTCTATAATAACAACAACAACCACGACAATTATGGAAACATAATTAAATTACTACATGAGCAGTTCCAGTGATATGCTATTCAGCAGTAAACATCAACTGGACTTCGGCCAAACTGGAAAACTTGGACCAGAAAATGCACAAACTTTTGAATATATGTATCATGCTTTACATTCATGAAGTGATATTGACTGATTGTACCTGCCATGAAAAATAGAGGGCAGGAGGCTATTGCAAACCCATCAAACTTTAGAAGAAGGAAAACAAAGTTTGAATGACTATGTGAATCAAAGTATAGTAAAGTTGCTGCAGGCTGTGAAAATGGAGAACAGTATAAAAACAACAGAAACAAAGGCAGAATATAAGGAAAAACAGCTGGATGATAGATTAAATCGATGTAAAACCAAAGCTTTGCATGGACAGCACTTGAAAAGCATTGAAGGAAAATGTGATGACAACTTGACATGGACATGGCTAAGAAAGAGACAGATGGTTTAATACTCGCTGCTCAAGAACAAGCACTACTCATTAATGCCATGAAAGCAAAGATACAAAAATCCACTGACAATCCATACTGCTGACTTTGCAACCACAAAGTTGAAACTGTTTCACATTTAATATGTGAATGCAACAAAATTGCACAAACTGATTACAAAGCTAGACGTGACCAAATTGTTAAATTAATCCACTAGGCATTATGTAAAAAATAAAACTTACCTGTATCCAAAAAGTTATGGCCGCACAAAGTGGAAAAAGTTACCAAAAATGAGAAGGTGAAGATCTTATAGGACTTTTGAATACAGGCCGAAATGTACAATCTATTGAGATCGCGGTACCAGAGTTGAAGAAAAAGAACTAGAAAAAATCACAAAATACCACAACCTGGTCATCAAAACTACCTGATTATGGATGAAACATGTAACAGTAATACCCATTGTCATCAGAGCACTTGGTACCATGTCCAAGAATTTTATAAGATACATCAACAAATTGTAGGTTCCTGCAATAACACCAGTGGAACTGCAAAAAAACTGTGCTACTCAGAACATCATATATTTTAAGAAAGTATTGGTTGATATCTAGGATAATGGCAGCAACTCGTATCAACCATTAACACCAGTCACTAGTATTTGTGATACATTTTTGAATGTTCAGTTGACTGAGTTTCATGTTTAATGAATAAAATATATAACATCAAGAAGAAGAGGAAGAAGAAGAAGAAGAGGAGGAGGAGGAGGAGGAGGAGGAGGAAGAAGAAGAAGAAGAAGAAGAAGAAGAAGAAGAAGAAGAAGAAGAAGAAGAAGAAGAAGAAGAAGAAGAAGAAGAAGAAGAACAACAACAACAACAACAACAACAGGGTAAAGTTGAAATTAAATGAGGAATTTTACAGGATGATTCCCTTTCACCCCTACTTTTTATACTCTCAATGCTACCACAGACAACCATTTTGAAGAAGGTGAACTAGCATATGAACTTGCAAAGAAAGGACTGCAAATTTCACACTTTGTGTACATGGATGATTTTAAGCTGTTTGGTTAAAAAAGCTGAACTGAATTTATTAATTGAAAGCACAAAAGAATTTAGCCAAGACATTAGTATGCAGTTTGGAATTGACAAATGTGCAACAATGGCAACCAAGGCAGGCAAGGTCCTAGAAGATGATGGAATACAACTTGAGAATTAAGAAATGATAAAGGCAGTAAAACCAGAAGAAGGTTACAAGTACTTGGGGATTTTAGAGGCCTCTGACTTAATGCATAATAAAGTCAAGGAATTAACCTCAGCCAAGTACATTCAACGAATTTGCAAGATAATAATAAAGTCCAAACTGAGTGGAGGAAATATCATAAAAGCCATACCTGGGCTATACCTGTAATTTTGTACTCTGCAGGAATAATTGACTGGACCCAGATGGAGTTTGACAATTTGTACAGAAAAACAAGGAAGCTTATGACAATGAATCATGCTTTGCACCCTAAAAGTGATGTTGACCGATTATATCTACCAAGAGCAGAGGGTGGTCGGGGACTCCTACAAGTAAAACAGACTATGGAAGAAGAAAAACACAGCTTGAATGATTACATCCAGAAAAGTGAAGAACCAATGATTAAGGAAGTAAATAAAGGAGGCCTTTTAAAGATAACTAAGTCAAAAGCTGAATATAAGAAAGAAGTAATTGAGAAGCAAACTGAAAACTGGAAAAACAAAGCTATACATAGCCAACACTTGAAAACCATTGAAGGCAAAGCTGACCAAAAGTTAACTGCGAACTGGTTAAGATCAGGAGCAGTGAAAAAAGAAACAGGAGGCTTTATTTTGACAGCTCAAGAGCAAGCCTTAGCCACAAACTACATGAAGGCAAAAATTCAACATGTTACTACCAAGAGCAAATGTCGCCTCTGTAATGAGAAAGACGAGACAGTTGACCACTTGATCAGTGGGTGCAGCAAAATTTCACAAACTGACTATCTACAATGCCATGACCACCTTGCTAAGATCATTCACTGGAAATTGTGCCAAAAGTTTGGATTTGAGTACAGCAAAAACCAATGGGACCATCAGGTTGAGAAGGTTTTTGAGAATGAGAAAGTCAAGATCTTGTGGGACTTCAGAATCCAGACTGACAGGCACTTGGGCCATAACACACCTGACATAACAATAGTTGAAAAGAAAAAAGTATGGTTCATTGACATTGCAATATCTGGAGATTCACGAATTGAAGATAAACAGCAAGAAAAAATCACAAAGTACCAGGACTTGCAAATTGAAGTTGAGTGACTATGGAAAAAGAAATCTTGTGTTGTCCCAATTGTAATTGGAGCCCAAAGGGCTACCTTGCTATTTAGAAATTTTAAATTTATCAGACTTGAACATTCTGATTCTACCAAAAACCACCCTACTTGGAACAGCTTATATCCTCCGACATTACCTTAACAGTTCCAAGGTCCTTGGTTAGGACTCGAGCAGTTGAGCTACCAACCAGCCCCAGAGGCTGTGAATCTCACCAAAGATTAGTCACACAACAACAACAACAACAACAACAACAACAACAACAACAATAATAATAATAATAATAATGCAAGTATTAGAAATAACAACTGAGATGGTCAAAAATCAAGTTAAAAAGGTAAAGAATTGGACATCACCTGGAAAGGACCAATTACATGGTTTCTGGCTCAAACATCTGACCAGTTTACATGCAATATTGGCCAGGCAACTGAATGAAATTTTACAAAAGGGCCAAATTGATGAATGGTTGACAACTGGAAAAACATACTTGATTCAGAAAGATGCAACTAAAGGAACAACACCTGAAAACTACAGACCAATAACATGCTTGCCAACAACCTTCAAATTACTCACAGGCATTATTGCAGATAACATGATGGATTACAAAAAGGCATTTGACTCACTGCCACATAGTTGGATCATAAAATGCTTAGAAACAACTGGCATTAGCAAAAATATTACATCCTTTACTGAAAAGGCGATGAAACAATGGAGAACTGAGTTGGCAGTAGGGAATGAGATCTATGGAATGGTTAATATCAAGCGAGGAATTTTCCAGGGTGATTCACTTTAACCTCTTCTCTTCATCATCGCAATGATCCCACTATCAGTAATCTTAAAAAAAATGAAATTAGGCTACCAAACAGCCAAAGAAGCTGAAAAAATTTCGCATTTACTATATATGGATGATTTGAAACTCTATGGAAAGTCAGAAATAGAAATCCAGTCATTGACAAACACAGTCCGAGTATTCAGCACCGATATTTCAATGCAGTTTGGCATGGAAAAATGTGCCACTGTATCCATAAAAAAGGGCAAAATCACTGCATGTGAGGGAATTGAAATGCCCAATGGCCAATTAATTAAATGCAAAGAAAATGAAGCCTACAAATACTTAGGCATTCTGCAATTGGATAACATCAAGCATGGAGAAGTAAAAGCTATTGTCAGGCGAGAGTACACCAACAGAGTTAGGAAAATTTTGAAATCTAAATTGAATGGTGGAAATACAATCAAGGCCATAAATACCTGGGCAATACCAGTTATAAGATACACAGCTGCTATAGTTAACTGGACACAAGCTAATTTGGACATTTTGGACCGAAAAACCAGGAAACTAATGACAATGCATTACAGTTTACCTCCACCTGCTGATACTGATAGACTGTACCTGCCCCGAAAATCAGGTGGCAGAGGATAATTACAAGTGAAGCAAACAGTTGAAGAAGAAAAACATGCACTGGCTGATTATTTAAAAGAAAGTCAAGAACATCTATTAATCGAAGTAAAGAACAAAAAACTACTGAAGGTCCAACAGACAAAACAAGAATACAGAAAAAGTGTGATAAAATCAAGAATGGAGAGTTGGCAGAACAAAGCACTGCATGGCCAATTTCTGGAAAAAATAAAAGATAAAGTGGACAGTGAACAAACTTGGTTATGGTTAACAACAGGTACCTTAAAGAAAGAAACAGAGTCACTAATCCTGGCTGCGCAAGAACAAGCTATCCACACAAATGCCATTAAGGCCAAAATCGAAAAATCCTCTGATGATGCCAAATGCAGACTTTGCAAAGAAGCTGATGAAACTGTTGATCACATACTCTGCTGCTGTAAAAAAATCACGCAGATTGATTATAAATTGTGGCACAACTCAGTAGCACAAATGATCCATTGGAATTTGTGCAAAAATTATAATATTAAAACAGCAACAAACTGGTGGAATCATCAGCCTGAAAAAGTCACCGAAAATCAGATGGTCAAAATCTTGTGGGATTTCCATATACAAACGGACAAAATACTGGCGCATAATATACCAGACATCACACTGGTTGAGAAAAATAAGGTTACAACCATGGATATCTCAATACCAGGTGATAGCAGAGTCGCCAAGAAGGAACATAAAAAAATCGGAAAATATCAGGACTTAAAAATCAAAATTCAACAACCATGGCACAAACCAGCAGTGGTAATTCCAGTAGTAATTGGCACACTGGGTGCTATTTCAAAAGCACTGGAATTACATTTAAAACAGTTAAAAATTGACAAAATCACCATCAGTCAAATGCAAAAAGTCGCACTGCTTGGATCTGCACACATATTACAAAAATACGTTACGAAGTCCTAGGCCCCTGGGTGGGGCCCGAATAGTAACCAATGCTAAATCCGGTGAAACAACTGGCCGCTGTGATACAATTGTATAATAATAATTATTTATTGTCAATGTGCAACATATGTACAATGAGATTGGCTGAGCTTCCTGATTGCATTCCCCCAACACAATACAATTCAACCAAATTATTTCTTCACTATTTAATGTTAAATCTTGGGAAATAACTTATCAAAAACCCAAAGCAGTTAATTATATATAAGAATAATTGGCCAACCAGAAAGTTGGTTCCCTTTAAAAAAGAGAGAGAGAGAGAAAGAAGAAACAAAATTATATGTTTTGTCCAACAGAGGGTGGTCAAATTATAACCTAGGAGAAACATATAGTTATTAAGAAGCACAGCTCCCAGGAAGTTCAAAGAAAACAAATTAAAGGGAGATTAATATCTCTAGTGACACCAAATGCTAGAAATAAAGGATAATGTTTCTCATGTTCCCAAGATAATAAGTAGTTCCACCCCTTTCCCTTTTTTCCCTTCAAACAGTGGTAGGTCAAGAGGGAAAAAGAGAGAGGTGTGTGTGTGTGTGTGTTTGTGTGTGTGTGTGTGTACGTACACAGGTTCAAATCCCAGTAAGGGTATGGCTAGCTGGTGAGAGCTAAATAGCTTGAAATAGATCTATACTAGTCTCCCTTTATTTATTTATCAGCACAAATACTACACAAATATATATGTGTATGTATGTATGTGTATGTATGTATGTATGTGTATGTATGTATGTGTATGTATGTATGTATGTGTATGTATGTGTATGTATGTGTATGTATGTGTATGTGTGTGTGTGTATGTATGTATGTATGTATGTATGTGTATGTGTATGTATATATATATATATACATACATACATACATACATACATACATACATACATACATACATACATACATACATACATACATATATATATATATATATATATATATATATATATATATATATATATATATATATATTTTCTTTCTTTCTTTCTTTCTTTCTTTCATTATTCGGGTTTTCTCCTGCGTAAAATTGGAAGTGTCTTGGCGATGTTTCAACGAAGTCTCATTCGTCATCTTCAGGCTTCGTGCTTCCAGGAGCAATGTGAGATCTTGGCTGTTTCTTCCTTTTAACTGCCAGTGGGGGTTTGAGCTTATTGGGTGGGAGGTTGGCTGTGTCCTGATTGGGTGGAGGTGTGTTCTTATTGGTTGGGGGTTTGTGTTTCATGTAAGCATAGGAGGGGTTTAAAGAGGCTAATGGTGCATTTGCAGTCTGGCTTCTGGTCCTTGGTCGTGCCTCCTCATCAGTGTGGGTTTTTGTCTGCTTTCTTTGTGGATGTTTGGTGGTGATATCCTGTGTGGCTCTTGTGAGTGTGGGGCTGGTGTCATTCATCATGTTAGGGACTTGTTTATCAATAAGGGCAGGCTTCCAAATGGCTGGCAGTTCCAAATGGCTGTTCATGCTGTGTGGGCATTTTTCTATCTCAATGGCTTCTCTGATTATTCTGTTGTTGAAATGTTCAGCCTTGGCGATAGTTCTGGTCTTTTTAAAATCAATTTTATGTCCTGTGGCTTTAAGGTGTTGGACCAGGGAAGAAGTTGGTTCCTCTTTTCTGATTGCTTTTTTGTGTTCTTCAATGCGTGCACTTATTCTTCTGTTGGTTTGTCCGATGTATGTGGTGGTGCAAGTGGTGCATGGGATTTCATATACTCCTTGATATATATATATGTGTATGTGTATGTGTATGTGTATGTGTATGTGTATGTGTATGTGTATGTGTATGTGTGTATATATATATATATATATATATATATATATATATATATATATATATATATATATATATATATATGTGTGTGTGTGTGTGTGTGTGTGTGTGTGTGTGTGTGTGTGTGTGTGTGTGTGTGTGTGTGTGTATGTGTATGTGTATATATATATATATATACACACACACACACACACACACATGCAATTTCTGTATTACACAACATTGCTCCAACAGTTGTTGCAATGTATCATATCATAAGTTTTTTTATTTTGTAATTTATCTATAAGGATAATTCTTCAATTATATAGTTTGTAGGGAGCATCATTTGACCCACAACCCACCACTCTGTCTCAAGCAAGAAAAGGGGGCATAATTTCTTAGTGGTTAAAGACACTGAACTTCGCAGCTAAAAAGCTGACAGCCTGGGTTTGAGATCTGAGTGCTGCTCGATGGGATGGGTCCAATTACTTTTCTCAGCTCTTGCCAACCTAACAGTTTAAAAGCTTGTAAATGTGAATAGATAAATAAGTATCACTTTGTTGGAAAGGTAACAGCATTCTATATTCGGAATATAGTCATGTTCATCACATAAAGTGTCTTCAGATAACACTAGTTCCCTGGCGAAGAAACAGAGATGAGACTGCCCCTTAGAGTCGGACATAGCTGGAAAAGGGAAACTTAACCTTTAATCTTTAAAGCAGGGGCATCAAATTCAAATCTGGCCTCCAGGGTGCTTAGATCTGGCCCATGGGGTTCCCTGGAAACAACAAAGGACTGACCTGCATTGCCTCTGCCAGCAAACATAAAGCTCAGGAGGGCCGTGTACTCTGTTTTCACTGGTAGAGGGTTGCCGAAGACCATCCAAGCCAAAAACAGAGCTCACAATGGCCATGTATGGCTCCCCTGGGCTCCATTTTCAATGGCACAGGGTTGCAGGAGGCGGTCCCAGCCAAAAACAGAGCCCACGAGCCCATTTTCACTGACAGAGCCCTCCGGCTGCCACAGGCACCCCCAACATGAGTGATGTCAAGATCACCCTAGCCACTCCCATCGCCAAGGTCAAAGACAACCCCGATGCAGGCCTCAATGAAATTGAGTTTGACACTTCTGCTTCAATGATGGAATTCAATTTTTTTTTACTATTGGTTCAGTGAGCATGGCTTGGTGGGGAATGGCATGACTTTATGGTGTGGCTTTGTGGGCGTGGCAGGGGAAGGATACTGCAAAATCCCCATTCCCTCCCAATCAGGAGGGATTTGGGAGACAGAGAATAAATGAGATGGGGTAGTCAGAGGTGGTATTTACCGGTTCTCCAAACTACTCAAAATTTCTGCTACTGGTTCTCCAGAAATGGTCACCTGCTGAATACCACCTCTGCCCTGCTTTAAAGCAAAAATGTAGAAGAAAAAACTTATTATCTAGTTCAGTCAGTAAACTATGGTTAGGTATAACATGATTTACTATGATTTGGGCAACTCTGGAGGTAACATTCCAAGCTTTGCCCAACAGATTGCCAAACGTCAGATGACTAATAGCAGCCCTACACCAGCCAGTCTCACCTTTGCAGGTTTGGATAACCCATTCTTGTTTGGGTACTCGAAATAAGTTTGGCTTCCTGCAAGGGACTTTCTTATATCAAGGAAGGAAAGTTCTCTTGAGTATTTCTCTACTGGTTTTTCCACTCTGTTTGAGTTAACAGAATTCACTTGAGAAATTCTTTTTTCCAAAGAAAGATAGAACGACAAATAAATTGTCCTAGGTGGAAAGTGATGATATTTTCTTGTATGGTGATCAAGAATAGCTATGAATGACTATACTTTCGTTGTGTAATAACCTCTTTCATACTTCCATGGAATCCAAAGAAATAAAAATGATTCTCACCTCCAATTTTAGCCTCCAATCTCAAAGTAAGGAATGAAAAACAGGATGTGAATGAATTTCTTTCTTCCCAGAGAAAAATGGGCAAATGATTCATCCAATTAAGCATTGTCCTTGGGAAAAAAATGTGACTTATTTTCTATTTCTAATTGAGAAAGAAAAAAAAAGAAAGTATTTCCTTGTCCAACATGTCAGAAGCCTTTTTTGTTCCAGATGCTCTTGTCACTTCTCATGATCCAGTCCATCTCCCTTGGATATTGGCAAGCTCCATTTCAGTGCCCTATGATGGTAATCGAAATGGATGCACTTAGGAGTAGCTTTATGCTACTAAAGTCTAATGGGACTGTTATTAAAGAAAACAATAACAACAACAATCCACTGAATATTTAGCTTGTAAAACCAGAACCCTTTAATCCAGTGGTGAAATTCATTTTTTTTTTTTTACTACCAATCCTGCAGGCGTGGCTTCATAAGTGTGATAGGAGAAGGATACTGCAAAATCTCCATTCTCACCCCACTTCGGGGCCAGCCAGAGGTGGTATTTGCTGGTTCTCTAAACTCAAAATTTCTGTTACCGGTTCTCCAGAACCTGTCAGAACCTGCTGAATTTCACCCCTGCTTTAGTCACTAAACTCTATTACTGTGTTTCCCTGAAAATAAGGCAGGGTCTTATTTTCTTTTGACCCCCCTGAAATAAGCACTTGGCCTTATTTTCGGGGAGGTCTTATTATTTTTGAGGTGCGGGAGGCTGTGAGCGTGGTCACCTCATGGCTGCTGCTGTGTTGCAATATTTTCAGGGAGGGATTATTTTTGCCTTTGCACACAAAAGCCCGATTGGGCTTATTATCCAGGGAAGTCTTGGGAAAACAGGGTATGCTTTATGAAAGAAATGCTAAAAAGCAATTACATAAGCAATGTGTTTGTTGTTATACTTTCTTTGTGAGATGAGACAATAGAAGCATCTTGACTAATATATATATGTGTGTGTGTGTGTGTGTGTGTGTGTTTTGTGTCACAACCCCTGGTATGCCCAACTATGGGAGGAAGCATACTGCTTCCTTTCACTGTCTATCGGCTCATCTCAAGAGACCATCCAGACAGAATGCCATTATTTTTACTGAAAATAAATTACTGGTTCAAATCCCAGTAAGGGTATGGCTAGCTGATGAGAGCTAAATAGCTTGAAATAGATCTATACTAGTCTCCCTTTATTTATTTATCAGCACAAATGCAACACACACACACACACACACACACACACACACACACACACATATGGACCCTATAATTTTGTGAATCATTATAGTCATAAGTTGAACCACTATAGGGCCAGATTCAATTTTATGATGGTTACAAAGCAAGTCACCACAGTTAAGTGAATCATGTAGTGATTAAACAAAAATTGCCACTACATCAATTTTATATGTAGAGAGAGTCAGTCCTTGACTTACAACAGTTCTTTTAATGACTCTTCGAAGTTACAGCATTACTGAAAAAAGTGACATGATTATTTTTCACACTTATAAGCATTACAGCATCCCCATCGTCATGTGATCAAAATTCAGATGCTTTGAAACTAATTCATATTTATGGCAGTTGCAGTATCCCGGGGTCACCTTTTATAACCAAGCAAAGTCATTGGGGAAACTAGATTCACTTAACAATCATGTTACTAACTTTACCATGCAATGATTTACTTAACAAACGTGGCAAGCAAAGTTGTAAAATGGGGCAAAACTCACTTAACAAATTTCTCACTTAGCAACATAACTTTGGCTCAATTGGGGTTATAAGTTGTGGACTACCTATATATGACTGCCTATTCACTGTCAGTGACTCTGAGTACTTAATTTTTTTTTAAAAAAAATGTACTAATAAAGAAGAATATTTGTAGCTCAGGGTTGACATGAAGGATCCTTGGTGCTCCTTGCGTTTTGTTTTCTTGCAGACGTTTCATTACCCATACTATGTAATATCATCAGTGCTGCATTGATTTGGATAATGAAACATCTGCAAGAAACCCAGCAAGCTTAGAGAACACCAAGGACCCCTAAAATGTATTAAAATTTAAATGGCATTATTAAAATTTAATTTCATTTAAAATTTAGTAAGAAATAAATCCTTCAGGTAATTTGCACCTAACTCTAAAACTCCTAAGGTCTTTAAATGGCTCAATTAATTCCTTGAACTGGATTCAGTTAGCAGCTGGCAAAAGCTACACCGAAATCACTGTGGGGATTGTGAAACGTTGGTCCCTACTGCCTTGTTCTGGATCAGCCACAGTTTTCACTCAGTTTTTAAGATAAGAGCTGCTGCAAAGAGTTTATTGCCATTGGGATAGGACATTCACCCAATTTAGAAGATAAAATTAGAATACTAATGGATTTAGTCAGTTAGAATCTTTGGGGATCTGAAGCAGACAAAGAAAATAATGCTTAATAGAAGAACTACACAAATAAAAAAATCTAATGAAAATGGCAAGATTCAATGAAGTTATAGGAGGAAGACAAAATATTCAATTGATGTGGCCTGTCTTTTTGTTGTTCAGTTGAAGAAATTAGATTGGAAAATTATCCCTCTCATGAAGTTGAAAATAATAATTTAAGTCATAATTTTACAGTTTGGCACTTGCTAGCTGTGATGGCACCAAAAGTCTACATTTTCAGCAACTGGACATTGGAGGATTTAAGAGGTATCAATGTTTAACTATGTTTGCCATGGCACCATTGTAGCTGTCAAAATCCCTTTGTTCTCTTGGTTCCTGAAGAAAGGTTCTGGGAGTTGTAGCACTAATAACTCTGGACATTTTATTGTTAAAGACAATACTATCTATGTACTGTAGTGTTTTAGCTAATTTAATGTTCAGGTGATAATACAGGTAATTCTTGATTTACAATCATTCATTTAGTGACCATTCAAAGTTATAATGGAACTGAACAAAGTAACAACCAGGTTTCACACTTATGTCCATTGCAGCATAACCATAGTCACGTGATCAAAATTAGGGTACATGGCAACTGGCATGTATTTATGACAGTCTCACTGTCCCGGGGTGATGGGAAAATCACTTGTAACCTTTCCAGCTTGGTGCTGACAATCAAAGTAAATGGGGGCTGGCAGATTCACTTAATGAGCACATGATTTACTTAAAAACTGCAGTGATTCCCTTGACAATTGTAGCAAAAAAGCCTTAAAATGGGGCAAAACTCATTTCACAACTGCAATGGAAATTTTGGCATCAGTAGTGGTTGTAAATGAAGGATCTAATTGTGTTGACAAAAATTTATTATAACAACATGAAATATGCTATTTTTTAAAAAAAATGTAGAATTCTTATTGTGTTTTTTTTTTGTTATCCCATAGCTCCCATGACATATATTGTATTTGTACAATTTTTTAAAAAATGGAATCTATAGGAAAAAGACCAAAGAAAGAGCATGCCTGTAACTACATAAGATTATGATTTCATTTTGATTGTATAGGTCCATGATGGCGAACCTATGGCATATGTGCCACAGGTGGCACAAAGAGCCATTTGTTAGGTCACACAAGGCATTGCCTTGTCAGCTCCAGTGCATATGCACACACTGGCCAACTGACTTCAGCCTTTTTTTTCCGGCCGTTTTTCACCCTCCGGAGACTTCCCAGAAGCCTCCAGATGGCGAAAAACCATCCAATGTGCAACCCAGTAGTTTGTGAACTGTGACTTCTGGTTTGTCCATAAGGCCGTTTTTCTCCCTCTGGAGTCTTCAGGGAAGCCCCTGAAGGCTCTGGAGGGTGAAAAACAGCCCCAGGGGGAAACCAGAAGTCACCATTCCTGAATGTCCGGGTTGCCCCTAAGGTGGTTTTTTGCCCTCTGGAGCCTTCAGGGAAGCTTCCTGAAGCCTCCGGAGGGCCTCTGCTGGGGTGTGAGAGACTGAAAAATGGCTCCATCGTGGGCCAAAAGCAGGGGAGAAGAGGGCGGGAGTCATGCACGCATGCGCTCATGGGGGCAGGTTATGCAAATAGCATTATGGGTTTGGGCACACCCATGCACGACCCCATCCGCACTTCCCCCGCTTTTGGCATGCGATCTGAAAAAGGTTAGCCATCACTGATACAGGTAGCCCTCGACTTATTACTACAATTTATCACAAATTTTTCATTGTTAAGTGAGACATTTGTTAAATGAGTTTTGCCCCATTCTACAACCTTTCCTGCTAACATTATTAAGTGAATTACTGCAATGCATAAGTTGGTAACCTGGTTGCTAAATGAATCTGGCTTATGATAAGCTATTGGCATTGCTTATCATAAGTTCACAAAACCTCAGTAATTGTCATAAATATGAATCAGTTACCAAACATCTGAATTTTAATTACATGATCATGGAGATGCTGCAAAAATTGTAATCAGGAAAAACAGTGATAAGTTATGACTTATCAGTGCCATTGTAACTTTGAATAGTCAGTAAATGAACTGTTGTAAGTTGATTACTATCTGTATTGTCATTTTGTTGGACTAGAAATATTTACTTTGGATAAATTTTTTTGTGCTGTGGGCTGCCCAGAGTTGCTTCAAAATGAGATAAGTGGCAAATAAATTTAACAAATAAATAAATGTAAAAACCTAGTTTTTTCACCTCTCTACCTTTATCCCATCTTTATTCCTTCCTTCTCACAATAGAGAAAGTAAAGCATGTTAAGTATTTTAGCAGATCCACATGGCAAGATTATGACTACCTTAGCAAATACTTTAAAAATCAATTATGGCATGATCTATTTTTTAAAAAAAGCATTATACACATATGTCATGCTTTTCATAAATAAGAAGCCCGAAGAAAGGAAATCCCCTTTCTAAATTGGCCTCAAAATGTTCAAGTTGAATTGCTGGCCACAAAGCTGTCGAAACATAAGCCCAATTTGGGAATAAAGGAGCATCAACTGACTCATGATCTCATTTGGCTATGATTGGAGGTATGGAACAGAAATTTAGATCTGCCAAGTCATGCTGCAGACAAGACATGTGGCAAAACAATTTGGATAACCTAAGGAACCATCTGGTTATACAAGGCATATTGATATACAAGGAAGAAAGAAGAGAAAGAAAGAAAGAAAGAAAGAAAGAAAGAAAGAAAGAAAGGAAGGAAGGAAGGAAGGAAGGAAGGAAGGAAGGAAGGAAAGAAAGAAAGAAAGAAAGAAAGAAAGAAAGAAAGAAAGAAAGAAAGAAAGAAAGAAAGAAAGAAAGAAAGAAAAAAAGGGGAGGGAAGGAAAGAAGGAGGAAAAAAGTAGAGAGATAGGAAAGGAAAGAAGGAAAGAAGGAAAGGAAAGAAGAAAGGAAGGAAGGAAGGAAGGAAGGAAGGAAGGAAGGAAGGAAGGAAGGAAGGAAGGAAGGACAAAAGAGAAGAAGGAAAGAAGGCATTGCTGGGAGAATGAATTGTCTTCAGTTCATGGATCAGGAATTAAAATTGGCCTTGGCTACCTGATTATTTCTTTAACAAATTGTAAGCACCAATGGGATGTTTCATCCTACTATTAATATCTGCATATATAAGGAGGAAAATATGTCAACCAATTTCAAATATGGTTAAATGAGCATCGGAACACCTTAGGAGTTATGGTGTCAATATTTTCATCTGGATTTGGGCAGGGTGTCCGTATTAGGAGTCAAAATTGGTATCTTACCATTCCATCTCTTCAAAGTTCTGATCCCTCAAAAGAATTTAGAAAGACTTTTTGCTTCTATGTTGGCATTCATTTAAAGGAACAAAATGGGTATCTTAAGCTTTTGAAAAGTTAGAGCTCTCACATTGAGCCATGGTAGCACAGTGGTTAGAGTGCAGTATTGCAGGCTACTTCTGCTGACTGCTTTCTGATTTCAATTTGTTACTTCAAATTTCACCAGGCTCAAGGTTGACTCAGCCTTCCATCTTCCAAGGTCAGTAAAAATGGGGTTCAGATTGTTGGGGGCAATTGTTGCTGACTCTGTAAACTGCTTAGAAAGGGCTGTAAAGCACTATAACTGCTATTGCTATTGTCCGTTCAATAACCCCAAATCCTCCAAGCTATCTTCCAAACCAGTGTGACATTATCAGTTATAACTCCTACAACTCTCAGAAGTTTAAAATAAATATTTTGAAAGTGCAACTCCTAGGAGTTAAAGCCAACATCTGCGTACCATATGTATCCATCAAACTCTGGATTTTCTCTGTTAATCAGAAACTGTGTGCAAGGGAAATGAAGGAAGATGTGAAAAGCTGTAATGACTAGTCCTGAGTTGGGATGCAAAGGTTCATGATATATATGTCTCCTCTGAAGTCAGAAACCATATCAGCAATGATTTATAGCGTGGATACTCATTCTGTACTTTTATATAAACTTCTCAAAAATGTGGTTTAATGGTAAATATATACAGAAGGATCTTGACAAACTTGAACATTGGGCACTATCTAATAAAATGAAATTCAATGGTGAAAAAGTAAAGTTCTACATTTAGACAAGGAAAACAAAATGCACAGGTACAGTATAGGTGGTACCTTGCTCAATAGTAGTAACTGTGAGAGGGATCTTGGAGTCCTAGTGGACAACCATTTAAATATGAGCCAGAAGTATGCAGCAGCTGCCAAAAAAGCCAACACAGTTCTAGGCTACATAAACAAACGGATAGAATCAAGATCCCACGAAGTGTAATGCCACTTTATAATGTCTTGGTAAGGCCACACTTGGAATACTGCATTCAGTTTTGGTTGCCACAATGTAGAAAAGATGTGGAGACTCTAGAAAGAGTGCAGAGAAGAGCAAGAAAGATGATTAGGGGACTGGAGACTAAAACTTATGAAGAACGGTTGCAGGAACTGGGTATGTCTAGTTTAATGAAAAGAAGGACTAGGGGAGACATGATATCAGTGTTCCACTATCTCAGGGGTTGCCACAAAGAAGAGGGAGTCAAAACTATTCTCCAAGGCACCTGAGTCTAGAACAAGAAGCAATGGGTGGAAACAAATCAAGGAGAGAAGCAACTTAGAACTGAGGAGAAATTTCCTGACAGAACAATTAATCAGTGGAACAGCTTGCCTGCATAAGTTGTGAATGCCCCAACACTGGAAGTCTTTAAGATGATGTTGGACAGCCATTTGTCTGAAATGGTATAGAGTTTCCTGCCAAGGCAGCGGATTGGACTAGAAAACTTCCATGGTCCCTTCCAAACCTTGCTATTGTATTGTATTGTATTGTATTGTATTGTATTGTATTGTATTGTATTGTATTGTATTGTATTGTATTGTATTGTATTGTATTGTATTGTATTGTATTGTATTGTATTGTATTGTATTGTATTGTATTGTATTGTAGTAGGAAGACTCAAGTCCTACTCTATTCTCAACCATTCTTGGCTAACTTTGGGTCATTCTTTCTTGACCTATTGTATCTCACAGGGGTTTTATGGTGGAGAAAAAATGGAAGATTTGGTGTTATGGAGGCCACTTCTTCTCTTAAAAGGAAGGTGGATATAAATCAAATACATATGTACATACATACCAGGATCAACTACAGATACTCCTTGGCTTACAACAGTTTATTTAGGAACTGTTCAAAGTTTACAACAGCATTGAAAAAAGTGACATGACCATCTTTCACATGGAGGACTATTGCAACATCCCCATGGTCAAGTGGTCAGAATTCAGATACATGGCAACTGACTCATATTTATGACACTTGCAGTATCCAGGGGTCATGTGATCACCTTTTCTGACCTTCTGACAAGCAAAGTCAATGGGGAAGTCAGATGCAACCATGCTACTAATTTAACAACTGCAGTGATTCACTGCAGAAGGTAGTGTAACATGTACTATTTACCCCACTGTAAAATGGGGTAAAGCTCACTTAATAAATGTATCACTTAGCAATATAAATTTGGGGCTCAATTATGGTCTTAAACTGAGGATTACCAGTATGTAATTATGATAGCAGGAAAAAAGTGGATAAATTAACCATTGCTACACTGGCCCAGAAACTTTGGATTCAAATGCCCCCTAGTCCTTAACTTGGTAATAAAATTATAGCAATCTCAAAAGTTTAAAGAACAGGTGTAAAAAGAAAACAGCAAATGCGACATTCAATATTCTTCCGGTATGATTTCCTACCAATTAAAGCTTAGAAGGAGCTTATTATAGAGCAAGCTGGATGACATTGAGGAGCAAATCTACTGCTGAAAGTTTGATTTGCAACAATTTGAAGGAAATCCCCCTCCCCCCCAAAATGTTTTGTCAGCCTCTGCAGATCAGCTCTTTGTGCTTGTCACAGGACACAACCAAAGTCAAAAGTAGTGATTTTTTTTAAAAAAAAACCCATTCCTTTATCAATCACAAATATTAAAAGGCAGATTAAATTTTTAATCATGATCACCAAATAGTCAGAAAATTCAGATCTTTTAAAGGTGAAAAATTAAAAACATAATGGGAGATCCTTGAAGGCCGTTCAAAGAATCCAGATTGAAAATAAAAAGATGTAACTCAAGATTAAATAGCCAATAAGACCAATGGAATCAAACAGAAAAGATATTAGATTAGAATAGAATAACAGAGTTGAAAGGAACTTTGGAAGTCTTCTAGTCCAACCCCTTGCTCAGGCAGGATACTCTATACCATTTCAGGTTGTCCAATCTCTTCTTAAAAATTTCCAGTGTTGAGGAATTCACAACTTCTGGAGGCAAGCTGTTCCACTGATTAACTGTTCTAATTATTAGGAAAGTTTTCCTTAGTTCTAGGTTTCTTCTCTCCTCGATTAGTGTCCAACCATTGCTTCTTGTTCTACCCTCAGGTGCTTTGGATAATAGCTTGATTCCATCTTCTCTGTTGCAACCCCTAAGGTATTGGAACACTGCTATCATGTCACCTCTAGTATATATTATATAAGAATGATATAAAATTAATCCTATATATCAATCTGTAAAAAAAAACTTGGTCTTTAAGAATAAAATCAATCTTGGCTGATAGGAATGTTATAAAATTAAGACAAATATGACTGTAATGAGAGAGACATAACTTCAGCTACAGAAGCTAACTAGTCTCTCTTCCTCATTCCTCCTGCAGGACTTGCAAGAAAAATAAAATGAGTGAAGATGTGCTATCTCTGCTTTTCACTTTTCAGAGGAAATGTTGGTGTAAATCTAATGAGTGAATAATTAATCAGGCCTATGAATTTTGGAAACAAACATGCAGTTGTGTTATTTACAAAGTAATAAAGACAGAATTTTTTAAAAAATCTATTAAATAAATAAATGATTCCTTTAGAACCTTGAAGGGATAACATTTTCAATCTGTCACTTTCTAGATAGTTGGGAATCTGGAAGTTATCACATTACTGGAGATTAGCATTTATTATGCCTCGGGCAGGGGAGGCATTGGCAAACATCCATTTTTTGATTATGCTTTTAACGGTGATATCTAATTCTATTGTCAGTATCAGAGAGGGATCTTAATGCAATATTGTGCCGAGTATGATTAAGCCTATTAAAATCAATAGGCCTAATCCATGTAAAGCTGCTGTACTATAGCTAAAATGCCCATTTTTTTTAAAGAAAACCTTTTCAAATGCCCATATTTTCAGGCACCTGTTTGCAATGCAAATGTTTCAGCACATCAGGATTGGCTGTGCTTCCCTCCCCTGTGTATCCATGGCAGGAAAAAAAATGATGTCTCCCCCAACCCAAACACACACTCACAATGCAAAGTAGAAACCAGCTCATTTGCAAAAGCAGCAATCACCAGACAGTGACTGAGCAACTGAGTGTGATCAAGAGATGTCTGCTCCATTTGAGGATGGAAGAAAAACAGACAAGATATCTCTGCTGTGTTATTAAGTGCATTGTGACCTTGCGTTTCCCTCTTCCTCTTCTGCCCCTCAAACGGCTGTTTGCTTCAACTTTGGAAGCACGAGTTTGAATCTTACATCTGTGGGGTAAGAATTTAGTGACAGGAAACTTTTGAAGGTCAGGATAAAACAAAGCACAAGTGCCTCTCATTCTTTTCCAGAAAAAAAAGGGATGAATGTGACACCTCCCATCCCTGTTTATTAAGAAGCTTGCAGATGAGGGAATAAAAGAAAGTTGTATTCCAGTAATTTGCGTACATTGTGAAGACAGAACTTTGCTGCTTTTCAGAGGAGCCAGTTAAATTGTCAAGCTGTTGTAAATTATCACTTTCTGGATATAGAGTCCTGGACTCTTTAAGCTGCCAAATCTAGGTCTTCATTTCCCAAACCTGACTCTCAGTGGATTGCCTGCTTAACTAGGGCAAATCTTTCCTGAAATATCTCCCTTCAGATGTAAGGATTGGATTTTGGCACATTCTTACCTACAGTAGATGCCCAAAGCTCAGATTTAACTCAGCACAGTGATCTGACATTTAGACCCTTCATCTGCAACTTGGTGCTATCCTGCTTTAATTACCTTTCCCTTTGTACAGGAATACCATGCAGAGATCAGAAAGGGCATTGTGGGGAGTTTTTTTATTTCTTTAATAGATTTTCCATTCCATCCACAGTGGACAAATGTGATAAAATCACCCACTCAATTGCTTTATCTGAAAATTTGATGGACAAATCCCCCTTGGACTTTCATGAAAGCATGGGAAGCCAGGGAAGGTATAGACTTCTTGAGACAAAACTACAATCAAATGCAGGGTATTCTAATCTCCCCTTCCCCACCACTGCTAGGTTGCAAGATCAATAAACACAAGATCATCAACCTTGCTTCCATGACAATTTCTCTCAAATCCTTCACTTGAGAGAAATTTACATTTCAACAATTGAAAGATAACTGCTGGGAAAAAAGATCATGGGGAAATTATCTTCTTAGATCTTCCAATAGTTATTTTGGGGGAGTTACTTCACCAGAGTAAATAAAACACACAAAAATCTAATTCATTTTCCCCATAATGCAAAAAAGGAAATGTGTAGGCAGGTTACTCTACACTTTTGTAGCATCTAATGATGGCTTTTTGATACTACTCAAGTGATTACCTCTCTATCTACAAAGTTTTCTCTCACACTCCCACCTTCAGTTCCCTTCAATGGTACAATTCAATTTAGACTTTCAGTGATTTCAAAGTTTGATCCCAGTTTAATCTATATGATCCCCATGCCACCATTTTGATTTTCCAAGAGAAAAAGTTCAAAAGCCTTCTCAGTTTTATGAGCCATGGTGGCACAGTGGTTAGAGTGCAGTACTGCAGGCTACTTCTGCTGCCTGCTGGCTGCCTGCAATTTGGCAGTTCAAATCTCAACAGGCTCAAGGTTGACTCAGCCTTCCATCTTTCCTAGGTGGGTAAAATGAGGACCCAGATTGTTTGGGGAAATATGCTGACTCTGTAAACCTCTTAGAGAGGGCTGTAAAGCACTATGAAGTGGTATTTAAGTCTAAGTGCTATTGCTATATGGCACCTAAAAGCAAAGTCTTCACTCTGTAACACAGCTTTTCCTGATTTGACATCTTGCTAGTACAAGGTGCTGTGTATAGGTACTCCTTGACTTACAAACATTCATTTAATGGCCGTTCAAAGTTACAACAGCATAATTGAAGAAAAGCAATTTACAACCAGTACCTCTCACTCAATTGTTTTAGCATCCCCATGCTTACATGATTAAAATTCAGGTCCTTTAAAGCCAGTATTTATTTACAATGGTTGAATCAGGGTCATGTGATCACCATTTGCAACTGTCCCAGGTGGGTTCCCACAAGCAAAGTTGGAAGCTGGCTTATCTCAACAAGTGATTCCCTTGATAACCATGGCAAAAAAAAGATTATAAAATTAGGTGTGACTCACTTAACAACTGTCTTGTTTAGAAACAGAAATTCTGGTCCCAATTGTGATCAGGAGTCGAAGATTTTAGGTACATGTAAGTAGTCCCAATATTAGAAGGACACACTGGCTCAGTGGCTAAGGCACTGAGCTTGTTGATCAGAATGGTAGGCAATTTGGCAGTTTGAATCCCTAGTGCCATGTAACAGAGTGAGCTCCCATTACTTGTCCCAGCCTCCGCCAAACTACTGTAGCAGTTCAAAAGCATGTAAAAATGCAAGTAGAAAAATAGAAAACAACTTTGGTGGGAAGGTAACAGTGTTCCATGCAGCTTCGCCATTTAGTCATGGTGGCCACATGACCACGGCGATGTCTCTGGAAAGCGCTGTCTCTTTGGCTTTGAAATGGAGATGAGCACCAGCCCCTAGAGTTGGGAACGACTAGCACATATGCGCCAGGGTAACCTTTACAAAAAAACATATAAGAAATGTTTTTAAGCACTGGAGGAGGAGAAGAAAAAAGAAACAGAACAAGATAAACTGATAAACACATTATAAGAGTGAGAAAGCTGGTGCAAACATAGATGCAGATCCCACTCACCAACCTGTGGATTAAAAGAAGCAGTTACATCCCATAGTCTTCAAATACAGACATTTCTGCCCTTCTGTATAATAAATAAAGGAATGAATGCATTTTTTTTTTAAAAAGCTCTACTTAAATATATGCAAGCTATAGCTGAAACAGGTAGGTATTATTTTGCATCGAGAAATGCAAGTCAGTTGCAGATGGATTTCTTGAGTTTTTCTGTTGTAGCAACAGTGTGGAATTGTTGTTGGATTCTTCTTTTTCCACCCTGCTAAAACCAGTGGATGATTCAGAACATGGACCAAAATAATATGGCATAATTATAGCATTCAGAAACAGAATGGTTTTAAAAGGAATTGACTCAGAGCTAAGTTCCAGCCAGTGGCCTGCTCATGGGTTAGTACCAACTAAGCAGCAAAGAACTGAGCAGATCCTTAAAAAAACCTAAAAGATATCTTTGGGATGAATCACTTTTCTCAAAAGGGTTCGGGAGTGTGATGATTACCATGGAAACAGTCAGCAAGAAGGGAACTTAATAAAAAGAAGAAGAGATACTCCTGAGTGAGAAAATAGCTCTGTATTCAATCAAATCCTTATATCTTAAGCCACCTGTCATACATTCTGTACAAAATGGCTGTAACAGTTAAGAGTGAGGTTCATAGCATTTGTCTATAACAAGCTTGTAATACAAGTTGTGACCACATTTTTTTTTATTATGAGCTGAGTTTCATTCCCTATGTTTGAAATTCTTAGTCTCATCAAAAGGGAAACCGACTGACTGCACCACTCGAACAGCTGAATATTGCGCTGTTGGATTCTGGTGGCAAAGGCGCAAAGTTTTAGTAGCATAATGTTTCCTGCTTTATTTATTGACCTCCTTCCTGCAATATTGATTGCAATAACAAGAGCAAGATATCAATTCCCACATATCAATATTATTCTAGCCATTATCTATCCACTGCAGGACAAAGAGATGATCCACATGTTTCCAAATAATATGGCCCTGAGCTTTCTTTCACCAATTGGGCTCCTGATATTTGCTGATGTTGTCTATCCAACTTGTTTTAGGTTTCTTTCATGGATACTCTTTATCAAGTGGGATCCATTCTAGGACTCTCATGGTCCACCTGCCACCTGTTCTTCTTGCTCCGTGGTCAGCCCATTCCCATTCTTTTACTCTCTTCGTGATATTGTATACTTTCATTTGTACTTGAGAGACCACCTGCTGCCAATTACCTCCCACAGACCCATTAGATCTCACAGGGTTGGCCTCCTCCGGGTGCCATCTACCAGCCAATGCCACCTGGCTATTACCCGGGGGAGGGCCTTCTCTGTGGCAGCTCTGGCCCTCTGGAATGAACTCCCCGCAGGGATTCGGACCCTCACCTCTCTCCAGGCCTTCCGAAAAACCGTCAAAACCTGGCTTTGCCGGCAGGCCTGGGGGTGATGAGTTCCTTCCCCTCTCGACTTGTATGGTTGTGCGACTGTTGTCTACTTTTATTATTTGTATTTTGTCTTTTTATGTTCCCCTTTTTTCCCCCCTTGAATTGTTCACCGCCCTGAGTCCTCCCGGAGAAGGGCGGCATACAAATAATACAATACAATACAATACTCTACTTCATTTGTGAGTCTTTCTAGTCTTGTAATGCAAAGCATGTATATTTCTATGGCTATTTGCACCACTTGTAGCTTTTGTATTGATTGTGAGGTTAGTGTCCATATTTCCCCAGCATGTGTTAGAACAGGTAGCACACACTGATCAAAAACTTTTCTCTTCCGATTGTTATTTAAAATTATGCTTAGCTTGCCAAAAACATTTAATATTCTGTTAAATTCTCTTTATTGTATCACCTTCCATTGAGATTTGTTGGCTATATGTAGTGGTGCACTAAATCTAGTTCAGGCATGAAATCCTCTTACCTTTGCTACCAGTTTGGAACAAGGAGTGAGCGCACCTGCTTTACTTACCTGCAGCGCTTATGCGCATGCACAGAGCATTCATGATGATGATCCATGGGCAGAATCATGTATATATAGTTATAGGTATAGGTATAGCTATAGGTATAGAGATAGGTATAGAGATAGAGATAGAGATAGAGATAGAGATAGAGATAGAGATAGAGACAAATAGATAGAGATACACACACACACACACACACACACACACACACACACACACACACATATATATATATATATATATATATATATATATATATATATATACACACACACAGATATATAGATATATAGATATGTAGATATGTAGATATGTAGATATGTAGATATGTAGATATGTAGATATGTAGATATGTAGATATGTAGATATGTAGATATGTAGATATGTAGATATATAGATATATAGATATATAGATATATATGAATATATATTTCTCCTTTGGTGAATTTATTAAACATCACATGTCTCTTTTTCAGGTTTATTTTTAAGCCAAATGGTTCTCTTGCTTTATGCAACTCTTGTATGTGTCTTTGTAACTCTTATATATCAATATATACCTTGCATATATCTTACCTATATATCATTATACATATGTACATATATACATATAGATGTGTGTGTGTGTGTGTGTGTGTGTGTGTGTGTGTGTGTGTGTGTGTTACATATCAATATATCACAACTGGAGGTTAACATAGGATTCTTGCTGTTGAGTGCAGGAATATATTCTTCCATTTTACAATCTCTACAGGTTTTTTTAAAAAAATATATGTTTTTAAATCAACTTTTTCTGTCACCCTTCTTTATGGTGTTTAGGTTCTTCCTCATGCTTAAGTTCTGTACCCCAAATATTTATTTCTGCAAGCCCCAAATCTCCTTCAAATCACTGGTTCTGCCTTTTATACATGGCTGGCACATAAATGATGGCAAGTTCAGTTGTAGCATTAAAACTACCAGTATCATGGTTAATGTGTTGCACTAGAACTGGGATTTAAAAATTGGACCTTCGATTTTGTAAACTCAAAATATGTAGATAAGCAAGCAGACCTGGGGGTGCAGAATTAAGCATCCAGTTAGCTTAGAGTTGTGTTCCCACAAGCACTCCAAGTCAAAACACTCGCAAATGCTGTTGAACTTTATCTGGCACCAATTTAGTATGTTTTGAACTTTCATTGACCAGATTCTTGTGTGCAATCTTGAACAAATCTTCTATCCTGCAAACCTACAAACAGTCCAGCTTCTTTACACCTGGCAAAATAGGACTTAAGGCTAGTTACTTCTCACCCAAATGTTGGAGAAATTATAGGAAGGAGAGTTATGTATGCTTCATTGAACCTTTAAAGAAATACACTCATTGCCTTCCTTTAGACAATATAGACAAATTAGGGGAATTGAAATTCCAAAGAATGTTTCTTGGGTTCTGACTATTTTTTGATAGAGATGAACACACAAATGTATAAAAGCCATGTCATACAAAAGAAATAGAATAGGACTTGATGCTGACAATTTTAGTTCCTGATGATGCCTGATACTGTTGTAAATGAGAAAAGAAATCAGACATTTGCAATATTAAATGAGCATGGGAATGTTATTGAGTATAATTAATTCATATGCAAGAAAGAACAATTTCTAAATTGGAACATTTGCTGAAGCTTCACTCTAATGTGCTTCAGATTAAATCAAGAGGCTAACCATTTTAATTTGTATTTGCAGAATGACATGAGTGGAATTAGAATATAGAATAACAGAGTTGAAAGGGACCTTGGAGGTCTTTTAGTCCAACCCCCTCCTTAGGCAGGAAATCCTACACCACTTCAGATAAATGGTTATCCAACATCTTCTTAAAAACTTCCAGCGTTGGAGCATTCACAACTTTTGGAGGCAAATTGTTCCACTGTTTATTGTTCTAAATGTAAGGACATTTCTCCTTTAGTTCTAAGTTGCTTCTCTCCTTGATTTGTTTCCATCCATTGCTTCTTGTTCTACCCTCAGGAACTTTGGATAATAGTTTGATTCCCTCTTCTTTGTGGCAATCCCTGAGATATTGGAACACTGTTATTATGTCTACCTAGTCCTTCTTTTCATTAAAGTAGACATATCCAGTTCCTGCAGCCGCTCTTCATATGTTTTAATCACCAGTCTCCTAATCATCTTTGTTGCTCTTTTCTGCACTCTTTCTAGAGTCTCCACATCTTTTCTACATAGTGGTGACCAAAACTGAATGCAGTTTTCCAAGTGTGGCCTTACGAAGGCATTATAAAGTGGTATTAACACTTCACGTGATCTTGATTCTGTCCCTCTGTTTATGCAGCCTAGAACTGTGTTGGCTTTTTTGGCAGCTACTGGCTCATATTTAAATACTTGTTCATGAGGACTATTGAGCAAGGTGCCCCATGTACTGTAGCTGTGTGCATTTTATTTTTCTTGCCTAAATGTAGAACCTTACTTTTTTACCATTGAATTTCATTTTATTAGATAGTGCCCAATGTCCAAGTCTGTCAAGATCCTATTGTATCTTAAATCTTTCTTCTGAAGTGTTGGCTATTCCTGCCAGTTTGGTGTCATCTGCAAATTTGATGAGTTCCCCATCTATCCCATCATCCAAGTCATTGATGAAGATGTTGAAGAACACTAGGCCTAAAACAGAACCTTAGGGTACTCCACTGCATACTTCCCTTCATGTAGATGCAGTTCCCTTGAGGACTACACATTGAGTGCAGTTGGTCAGCCAGTTGCAAATCCATTTGGTGATAATGCAGTCTAACCCACATTTTTCTACTTTATCTAGTAGTAGGTTATTGTCTTCTTTATCAAATGCCTTACTGAAGTCCAAGTAAAGTAAATCCACTAATTTTGTCACTTTGTCAAAGACTGCAATAGGATTAGTCTGGCATGATCTGTTTTTGACAAACCCATGTTGACTTTTGACTATTACTTTGTTAACTTCTAGGTGTTGCTTGATTATCTTTTCCAGAATCTTCCCTGGTATTGAGGTCAGGCTGATATGTCGGTGGTTTCCTGGATCTATTTTTTGACTTTTTTTGAAGATGGGAACCACATCAGCTCTTTTCAAATCCTCTGGCAGTTCTCCTGTGTCCAAACAACCATGATTTTTTTCAATGGTTGTTAAATCTGTAGATTTTTTTTTTTTTGACTTGGGACTATATAATGTCCAGAAAAGATATTTTCTTCTCTTTTTGCTTCAAGTTAAAACAAAATATTCTTTCAGATCTTCCTCACCTCAAAAAAAAATTATCTCCTTCATCCTAGCTATTTTCAAAAGTATTTGCAAATAGCTGCAATACATTTGATGCTCTTTTGTTAATACTAACATTCTTTTCTGTTTCTTTTAAGTGAATTCGACTGATCAAGCATCCCAGGTTATAACATATAATGTATAGTGTGTGTGTGTGTGTGCGCGCGCGCACGCGCGCACGTGTGTGCATGCATGTAAATACTGTGTTTCCCCAAAAATTAGACAGGGTCTTATTTTCTTTTGACCCCCGAAAAAAAAGCCTTATTTTCAGGGAGGTCTTATTATTTTTGAGGTGCAGGAGGCGGTGAGCATGGTCACATCATGGCTGCTGCCGTGTTGCAATATTTTAGGGAGGGCTTATTTTTGGGAGAGGGCTTATTTTAGTGCATGCACTCAAAAGCCCGATAGGGCTTATTATCTGGAGAGAGGTCTTATTTTGGGGAAAAAACAGGGTATATAAAGCCAGCTTCACTTAGCAACCATATTACTAACTTAAAAACTGCAGTGATTCACTTAACAACTGTAGCAAGAAAGGTCACAAAACACCTAAGAAATGTTTGATTTGTTTTAATTCAACAGAAATTTTAGGCTCAATTGTATTCAGGAAATGAACCTTCCCATTCTAAACCCTTTAACCCTAATCCAATCTTAACTGTTTGACCTCATTGATAAGATAAAAAGTGTTAGGAAATTTTAAGGCAACAGGACTACATCATATATACTCGGTTCCTGACCTGAGGAATCAAAAACTTCATGGAATCTACTAGGTCTGGATATTCCATGATAAAATGTTTAACATAAGAATTAACCTGGCTCTAAAGCAATGGCTGAAAAAGGGTTGCAATGCGTAACTTTCCAGCAAAATTTACAATGTCAAATGTGCACATTAGGGCAGACAGTTCTGATCCTTTGAGGAAGACTTACACAATCTGCATTTATTTGCCATATTTATAAAGATGCATCAAGAGAATTGCCTGTCAAATAGAATATTCTGTCAAAAGCAAATGGAGTATTTTCTTATAATTGCGTACATTTGAGATGCTCAGATATGCCCCAGAATTGTTGTGATAATAAAACCAATTACTTGGGTCCCTCAAGAAATGGAAGGTATGGATGGCAGGCTTAATTTGCATCAGACAACAAGGATCTCCCAAGTTTCATGCAACTGATAGAACAATACGACAGATAGAACAAATGTAAAATAAGCTACTATACAATGGAAATTTAGATTAAAGCCTTCAGAAAATATTGAATTGCAATACAAAAATAAGAGCAAAAATATTTCTTGCTGATAACCAATTGTTTGTTGGATCAGCAGAATATTATTGAATATTATTTATAAAGAGTATTTATTTTTAAAATGTGTAACTTGCTTTTCATTGTTCACACTTTCACTCTCTATAGCTTGCAATTCCTCATAGCTACAGGTTAGTCCTGACATATATCTTGGCTCAGTTATCTAGCAGTTAATTTATTTATTAACAGGACAACACTTAATCAAAAAACAATGGTTGAATTCCACCTGATGTAGTCAGTTTTGCATCCATCCAACCAGGTGGATGGAGGGATGCCAAACTGTACTGATTGAATCATGAAGGCAGGAGTTTCTGGGGGGAAAAAAACTAGACTTGAAGAAAGAAGAATAAAGCATGAGGAGGAAAACAAAGTAAACTTTTCTTGACTGTATTTAGTGTAAGATGGAGCAGACAGAAATTTGTATGGGTTTTCAATATTCTCTAATTTTACCACACAGTAACAAGAATATCCTTCTATGTTTGCTTTTTAACCTTGCTTACCTCAAAAGGTCAATACTGTGTTGATTTGGGCCACTGATTAATTTGAATTTCATGACATGTATAGCTTCTTTTCTTTTCTGCCAAAATCTAGGTTACTAGATCTGAACTGGACTACCACTAGATGGCAGCATAGAGGAAATTGTAATCTTTACTGCCATCTAGTAAATACAGGTAGTACTTGACTTATGATCCTAATAATGGAGCTTATCCATCATGGTCATGACAGTTGTAAAATGAATCAGTCATGTGACAGACCCGATTTTATGACCCTTTTTTACAGCAGTTGTTCAGCAAATCATCAGTCATTCCCCATGTAATTAATTAATTAGAGTTATGCTCTTTCTTTGCTCTAGAAAAGAAGAAAGGGTAAGAAATAAGTAGCCCTGCCTTAATTATGGGGGAGAAAATATTAATTCTGTTAATCTAAATATGTATATATTCAAGTGAATGTTATGATACTAGTCTTCTGATCTGGGCTACTTCAAAGGGGTGAGAGTCTCACAAATACTTATCTAATTAAGAACAATTAACATTTGTTAGGAAGTGATTACCTGTTGTATACCATTAATGCATCACTAATACACTTTAAAAGTATAAACCACCCTAAACATCTTGTATTTTTAGTCCTGTAAGGATGAGTGATTGACATCTGGTTGGAGTTTCTTAATAAATAAATTCATTTATAATGAACTCAGTTTTGGTTGCCACGATGTAAAAAAGATGTGGAGACTCTAGAAAGAGTGCAGAAAAGAGCAACAAAGATTATTAGGGGACTGGAGGCTAAAACATATGGAGAACAATTACAGGAACTGGGTATATCTAGTTTAATGAAAAGAAGGACTAAGGGAGACATGATAGCAGTGTTCCAATATCTCAGGGGCTGCCACAAAGAAGAGGGAGTCAAACTATTCTCCAAATTACCTCAGGATAGGAAAAGAAGCAATGGATGGAAACAAATCAAAGAGAGAAGCAACTTGAAACTGAGGAGAAATTTCTTGATAGATAGAACAATTAATCAATGGAACAACTTGCCTCCAAAAATTGTGAATGCTACAACGCTAGATGTTTTTAAGAAGATTCTGGATAACCATTTGTCTGAAGTGCTGTAGGGTTTCCTGTCTAGGCAGGGGGGTGGACTAGAAAACCTCCAAGGTCCCTTCCAACTCTGTTATTCTATTCTATTCTATTCTATTCTATTCTATTTAATAGGTCCATATTATTACCAAGCTGAATTTCTAACTGAAGAGAATGTTTGTACTTGAACAAGGACATCTGTTGTTTGAAGGCAGTCTACAGTTTTGGTTGTAAGGAAAACCTGCCTGATACCAGGTTATTTATTGCTATCAGAAGGAAGAAAAGTAAGTAATTTAATAAGGACATTTCTTGGCCTTTTAGTGATAAAACTCATTATAATAGAGATTATGTTTAACATTTATGATTAAGTAACTACATTTTTCAGTAGTTCTATTTCGGTCCTAGACACTGAAAATTGAAAGGTGATTATTTTCCACCCTCCTACCTACACACAAACACCTATACTTCATCTTTCCAAGGGAGGAACAACCCTTCTATTCCCTGACTGGGGAATTCTGGGTGTTGACATGCACATATCTTAAGGTTGCCAAGTTTGAGAAACATTAATACCCCTGAGCTAATTTAGAAACACAGCCAAGTGCTGGTTTATTGAAGTGAAACACTGAAAGTCTGTATCTGAGAAAAAAGGCAGTACAACTCCATGTTATTACTTTACAAAAAGAGTAAAATTATAATCACACAAAAACACCGAACGAAGTCCTTATGAAAGCAAAGAATCAGTTCCCCAAGGACAGAATCCTCCATCAATTATTCAGAACTCCACTGCCTTTCTTGCTATCTCACTGTGAACAGGACTAAAATAGGCATTTGGGAAAAATCACAGGCCAATACCCTTCGCTGTGCCTGTATTTGGGCTAATCTCCCCCTCCCCCCCCCAGGATTTCTCCCACATAATGCAGGATTCATCCTGATTTAGGTGAAAGGAATAGATCAGTGGCTTATAGGTTGCCAGAAATAGCACACCCATAAAGAACTGTGATGGTGCAGTGGTTAGAATGCAGTGCAAACAAGCTAACTCTGCATTCTCATTGCCAGGAGTTTGCTCCTGACTGTCTCAAGGTTGACTCAGCCTTCCATCCTTCCGCAGTGGGTAAAATGAGGACCCAGATTGTTGGGGGGCAATAGGCTGACTCTGTAAACTGCTTAGAGAGGACTATAAAACACTACGAAATGGTATATAAGGGCTTTTGCTATACCTACTACACAGCAGGTTTAGGAGAACACCTCCATGGATCTCAGATAATATCTTGCTTTAAAAGGAGAAACTTTGCAGTATTAATTAAATGGGCAACAGGCTGAGTGGTTTTGGACACGGTGTGTGCACTCTCCTTTGTTCATTCACCATATCATTACAAAATTATATTGAAGCTGTTAAAGATATGATTGCTTTCTTTCAAAAGCAGAATGATTTAAAGCGGTCCATGAAACCATTTAATTACATGCAAATACTGGGAGAAGACCGTCTTCTGGAATTAGAGACTGATATATCTGCAGGAATCATTTGAAAAGTACAAGCAGGGTTACTACTTAGATACCAGTCTGCTAAGAGATGTCAGTTCTTTACAGTAGATGGAAATTTGTCAAGAAAACAACTTAGACACATTTATGTAGTCAAGATCAAGAAAAGTGTATCTTTGCAGTGCACCTTTTTTATCTAATATGTCAACTAAAGAGTTAATAACAAAATAACAAAGCTGGAAGGGATCTTGGAGGTCTTCTAATTCAACCCCCTGCTCACGTAGGAAACACTATACCATTCCAGACAACTGCCTGTCTAGTCTTTTCTTAAATGCTTCAGTGATGAAATATCCATAGCTTCTGAAGGCAAGATATTTCACTGGCTAACTGTTCTCACTTATTGGAAATTTCTTCTTAGTTCTAGATTGATTCGCTTGATTAGTTTCCATCCATTGTTTCTCGTCTTGCCATCTGGTGCTTTGACAAAGAGGTTGATCCCACCTTCTTTGTGGCAAACCCTCACATATTGGAACACTGCTATTATGTCAACCCTACTCCTTCTTTTCACCAGACTAGACATACCCAATTCTTGCAACCCTTCTTCATATGTTTTAGCCTCCAGGCCCCTTATCATCTTTGTTGCTCTTTTCTGCATTCTTACCATATCTTTTTTATAATAGAGTGACAAAAACTGGATGCCATATTTTACATGTGGTCTTACTAAGGTCTTATATAATGGTCCTAATACTTTGTGTAACCTTGATTCTATCCCTGTATTTATGCAACCTAGGACTTCATTGGTTTTTTTGGCTGCTAATATAGACTGCTGGTTCTTGTTTAAGTGATTGTCCGCAGGACTCCAAGATCTCTTTCACGTTACTGCTATTGAGCCAGCTTTCACATAAAAAAAGAAAACAATGAGGGAATATTAGGAGCAATGTAGCATGAAAATAAACCACATCAATATCAGTTGTTCCATATTAAGGGTAGAAGAAATTTGGATATTTGACAAGCCAACCAACCAAACTGTTTGTTAGACATAGTTCCCCAGTCCTCTTACTAGACATTTGCAATAATGGTGAGACTTGGACCATAGGATGATAAAACTAAAGCACATGATTACATCCTACCACTTGCTTATAAGACTGGCTTATTGGATTTTGGAATCTAGCTAGACGCTTGAAGCCAGATTCTCAAATCTGTTCTGAAATTTTCCAGTTTCCATTCATGCTCAAGTTTAAATCTTCATACCAAATTTAAATCATTCCATAAAGACACTGAAAGAGCCATATTGGTATAGCATTTAAGGCACAAGGCTAGAAGCCAGGAAACTAAGTGTTCTGGTCCTGCTTTAGCATAGACTAGTTAGGTGACCTAGGGCTAGTAATTTTTTTTTCTTAGCCTTAGTTAGATGGCTAAGATTTCCAAAGGATCTGGCTAAGAAAAATGCAAAAACTAATGCAGGCAAATTGCAGTAGTTAATATTGGCTTGAAGATGTCTTCTTCTTCTTCGTCGTCGTCATCATCATCATCATCATCATCATCATCATCATCATCCAGACTTCAAATCATCCAAACACATCCCAATACTGATAGCAACTTGGAAGAATTGTCTTATCACAGAGATACTATGCAAAATAAGCAGAAGAGGACTACTAGTAGCAATGAGTGCATCACAAAGAAGGTGTGTGTGGGGGGGGGTCAACCTATACTGCAAAGTACCTGAAAATAGAACAAGAAGCAATGGATGAAAACTAATCAAGGAAAAAACCTAGAATTAAGGAGGAATTTTCTGACAGGTAGAACAATTAATCAGAATGGTGTGCTTCCTGAAGTTTTGGTGCTCCATCACTGGAAATTTTTTAAAGAAGAGATTGGACAGACTTTTGTCTGAATTGGTACAGGGTTTTCTGTCTGAGAAGGAGGGTAGACTAGAAGACCTCCAAAGTTTTTCCAATTCTGTTATTTTATTATTCTGTTATTGAAAAATTGAAAAGTTTGGGGACAGATTCTCCTAAGAAAATTTATCTATGTGGTTACAGATTTTATATTACATGATCAATTAACCAATCAATCAATCAGAAATGCACTTGAACCAAATTTAAATCATATACTCTATCTGAGTAGACCACCATTTCACAAAACCTTGCCCCCCAAACTGCAGGGATTTGTCCAAATAGTTTCTGGAAGTCAACACTGATTTGAAAACACACATAAAAACAGTTGACATTTTACCTGAAGCAGACTTTATCTTTAAATTAATTGAACATGAGAAACTATAACAAAGAAGCTGTAAAACATGTTGTAGAAAATAACTAGAATCAGTGTACTGTATACATTTTGTATTGTCAAGGTGTCACTATGACAATTTATAATGACATCCATGTGTTTGATTCTGCCATCAGTTTTTATAGCAATACATCCTTTGAATTACAGTGACAGAATTAAAATGAATGCTAATCTCTTCTGACTCTTATTCAATAAGTTATTATGTGCAAAATGTGCTTTTCAGACAAAATAAAAGAACTGCATTAAAAATAAATCTCATAAGGAGGTCACTTTTGTTACACACTCAATAAGGAAATATAGATTTATATTCTGGACAAGATGACATCTGAAGGTGCTATTAATCTCCCCCTGCTTCCAAGAAATGCTTCATTTTAGGTATCTGCTTAGTTAATTATTTTACAAAGCCCATAATCCAAATGGGATCTTCAACTATTTGCTGACTGAAATAAGGTACTTGACAGATTCTGTAACTTTGAGAGTCCTTGCTGAATGAAACTGTAAGGTCTTAATTCATTATCAATTTTCCAATCCAATTCCAATCACCAAATTAGGTAATGTATTAAGAAAATTAAGTCAGTTTTTTTTTTTTAAAAAAAGGAGACATCTGTAACAAGCTTAGCCATAACAGGAATATGATATTTTAAAAAAATAGGGGAGAAAGTATTTGCCCATGTCACTTCTTTTGTTGCCTTAAACTTTATAAACAGATGGAAAGTATTGTAAATTAACATCCCTTTTGATGTGTGTGCACGCGCGCGCGCACACACACACACACACACACACAATTTTATCCTATTTTCAGTGGGGGATATTTGTTTGTGCATTTCGTTAAACTTTCACCTTTACCCTCTAACCTTATTTCTGATTGATCTCAAGATTACAATTCAGCCCATATTTAAAAAAACAAACCTTACTTATGGCATGGATTGGTGGACTAAAAAAATGGCCCCACAAGTGAACCTAAAGAAGAATAAGAAAAAAATCAGATTGTTAAATAGAGCAAGTACCATGATTGGAATCTCACAAAAAGACTAGTGTTATGAAAAATTGTATTTTGCTGATACTTTGTGAGAGTAAATACATGGAGTTTAATTCTGGAAAAAAAGCAGAGTGCCTCTAAGAACAGTGCTTATATAGGATTTTTATTTCTCCTTGAATAGTATGGAGATATTTGGAGCAAAATGAACTTAGTGGGAATGAGGTCAGTATTTGCAGAGTTTTCTATCCACAGTGTGCCAAGCTCAAATACCAGTTCCAGAGTCAACATTCATCAATGAAATTTTATCTCACAATGGAATCTTTCTGCCCCAATAGTGAATTAGAGTATAAATTATAACTGTGATAAATACTGCCTTAATCTCTTTGTTGTGGTTTATTTGCTTTTGGCATGGTAGCCCAACGGAAGGTATAACTCCAAACTTTGTTGGACTATGATATCTTAAGACATTCCTCAAGGAAAAATTATAGCTCAGGGTTGAACTAGGCTCTGAACCTGTCTGTTTACTTGCAGGAATTTCATTCCCAGATTAAGTTACCTATTCAAAGCACTGAAGATGTTACCTAGTTTGGTAATGAAACGTCTGCAAGTAAAATAACCATGTTTGCAGAGCACCAAGGACTCTACTTGTCCACATACACTGGGGGCCTAGAAGCTTCAAGGGATTTGACAACATCCTTAAGCTGTATATAGGCACTCCTTACTGAGGTAGGGATATTTTCCAAGGAAGGAAAGAAGGAAGGGAGGGAGGGAGGGAGGGAGGAAGGAAGGAAGGAAGGAAGGAAGAAAAATAGGAGTAGGAAGAAGAGGAGAAGGAGGAGGAGATATTAGCTGAAAGAAATGAATGATTTTACAGAACTTCTCAGCCAATATATAGGCAACCACACAAATTTCAAAAATATATCTGTAATGATAGGGTAAAAGCATCATCTTGAAAACTGAAAAGGTAAGTTCCATCAGCCTTATAGGAATCCAATTAAAACAGGGTCTCTTTGAAATGTTTCCTTCACCTCTGGGCTACACTGTCTCTTTCCCACTTTCTGAATAACCACAATTCCTCCCTCTCCTTCTCCCATGTCTGATTCACACAGTCACTGATTCACTGCCTGATTCAACATTAAATGAGCAATCATAAAGTAGCATTCTTGCCTTCAGCACAGAGTAAATGTAGAGTTCAATTTTGATTACTGAAAGCGTTTCTAAAAAAATGGAATTGGATCTATTACTTAATATTCACAACAACATTGCTAGTATTTATATTCTTAGGATATTTATAGTTTTCAAAGAATAATTTTAGTTTTGATAGTTTCAAACAACTTCACTGAATTGGGATAGTTTTATGTATCATGCATTTTATTTTATGCACTCTTTCCCATCAGTATCTTCAATGTCAATAATATGTTTCTGTTTTAACTGTAATCTGTGCAAATAGGTTTTGTAATGATGGAGAGAAGTAACATTAAACTATCACTGCCTTTCACTTACACTAAAAAATAAGAAAGATTTCTTTCTTTCTGAGTGGTAATTATGTGGTCGTTTGAAAGGAGTCAGTGGAGTTGGAAGCACCAGCAAGTATTCTCAATTAATGTACATTCTGACTCATGAGAAATACAGAAATTATTATCATAAATCCATTGGCAGGACCAACACATTCATTAAGTCTATTTTTTTGCCTCTGGTGGTAATTTGCATTCTAATTGTGTCTGGAGAGGTAAAGAAACAAGTCTCCCACAAGCTGTGTTCCCATCAAGAACATAGCTTTGCAACAATTTTCAAAGAAAAACATTGAGTTATACACTGTACATTTAGTGCAATTGTACTTTTGGCTTTTAGATAGTATGGCTAGAGAAATACTTTCTTGAAGGACATTGGGGAGTTACCCGTTGTCACAATTGATTCAATTGATTACGTGAAGCAAAGTTTGTCTCAAAACGAGGAATTTACATTCATCCTGGCATAGTTACATCAAGCAACATGGATACAGCTCAGTATCTAGAGAGATAGAAAGTTGTAGATATATGGAAAACTCAATTGCAATTTCCATAAAATATTTCTTCATTTGGAACCTTCATTTTCTTGTTTATGTTTTTTTTTTTATTTGAAAGAAGAGGAGTTTCAAATTCTCCTTTTTCTTAGCACTACCATTTTATTTCATTCCCTGTTCCTACTGCTTTTGCTTCTTTGGACCCAATGAAGTATGAGGAGCGAGGGGGGGAAGGATACACACACACACACACACACACACACACAGAGAGAGAGACAGAGAGAGAGACAGAGAGAGACAGAGACAGAGAGACAGAGAGACAGAGAGAGACATTTGATCACAATTTAAATGATTGATGATGGCACATATTTTTGATGGTTGCAGCACTGAGTTATGGGATCACCATTTGCAATCTTCCCAGTTGGCTTCTGACAAGGAAGGTTAACAGGGAAGCCAGATTTGCTTAAACAACTGCATGATTCACTTAAGCACAAAAATAATTTTCTTAACAACCATGGCAAAGAAATGTTGTAAAATGAGGTATGACTTACTTAATAATTATCATGCTTCATAACAGAAATTCTGATCCCAATTCTGTTCATAAGTTGAGGATTATCTTCATCATCAATTTATAGCTATGCAGAGGCAGTACATGGCTATTTGTTTTATGCTGGCAAAGAAATGGATAAACAATTGAACTCCTGTTAGAATCAAAGAAACTCCATTTCCTCAGGGTCTTGTGGAAAAATCAGATGGAACTATGGCTACTGACTTCCTTCTACAGGTCCATGATAAAAAAGTGCCCTTACCTACTGTGTCAAGGTCTGGAATGCTGGCTTAACAGCCACGGAGAGGAAGGCATTACAGAGAGTGATGAGCACAGCACAAAAAAATAAGGGCTGCCCCAGTGGTGAACTTCAATATTTTTTTATTACCAGTTCTGTGGGGGTGGCTTGTTGGGAATGGCAGAGGAAAAGATGACATTAAGTGGAATCCAAAGAGGCAATGGACTTTCTGGTTTTTCTTTGAAGATGTTTCGCATCTCATTCAAGAAGCTTCTTCAGCTTTGGGAAGATTGTTCTTTGGGGCAACTACAACCTGAATGACTGAGAATCTCCATAGACATTAAATGAAATAGTTTTTTTTTTAATTTATGGCTAAATCAAGGTATTAATTTCATATAAGCAAAACCAATGTAAGATATTGGAATTCTTAATTCAACCACTCTAAATTGACATTTTGTACTTATTTCTAAGTTTTTTCATAATTGTTACTCTGTGACCCACATATCTCATTAGATGGGGTCCTTGGTGTTCTTTGAGCTTGGTTGTTTTCTTACAGATGTTTTATTACCAACTAGTGATGTTACTTAGTTAGGTACTGAAACACCTACAAGAAAGCAACTTAGAAAACACTAAGGACCTTAAGCATGAATGTTTGAATACAAATATTCTCTTCTATTGAAACTATTTTTCCTCCTTCTTCACTAATGTATAGATAGAACAGCCAATTTAGCATTGCTTTCATAGAATCATATGGGTGGAAGGAATGTGGAAATCTTCTAGTTCAACCCTTTTCCCAAGGCAATATTCCTTATAATAAATAGTTGTCCAAACTTTTCTTGAAAATCTCCAGTTATGGAGCATCCACAAGACAGGAAGGAAAATTGTTCCATTGATTAATCCTTCTCACTATCAGAAATTCTTTCTTATTTCCAAGTTGAATCTCCTTCTGGTGAATTTCCATCCATTATTTCTTGTCCAACCCTCAGGAGTTTTGGAGAATAAATCAACCCCCTCTTCCTTATGACAGGTCTTCAAGTATTGAAAGATTGCTATTAGGTGTCCTCTAAGCATTCTCTTTATTAGGCTAAACATACCCAATTCATTATAAAATTTAGTCTCCAGACCAGGGGTGGGATTCAGCCTGTTCGGACAAGTTCGGGTGAACTGGTAGGTCCGACAATCAGTTGGGGAGCAAACCAGTTTGCTCTGACAATCAGGTTAGCCTGCCCACCTACCCCTGCACTTTACTTACCTCTACCATCTCAGCTGATTTGCATGGCAGAGTGGATTGCCACACCATAGTTGTGTTACTCTGCAGAAGTAACATGGAAGGTAAGTTTTAAAACTGCTAACGCACACAGAGCGTGCATGCGGCATGCAATCACCAAACCAGTGTAAAACCAACAGGATCCCACCGCTGCTCCAGACTCTTCCTCAAAAAATGCAGATCCTTAGAATGTTGCAATTATTGAGTCAATGAGTTTCATTCTTACAATCTAACATAATGTTGAGTTTCTGGATTGATTCGAATGCATATCATCCAGAAGAAAGGCAAGGAAGCATTAATGATTACATCTCTATAATAACATCATGATACAAATTCTGTTCTTCATTTACATTCATGTGACATTGTTATGGAAAAATGAAAAGGCAAAGCTTGCATCATGACATTGTGCTGTTTCATCATTTTGAGGTGGCAATGGTTGAATGCAAGGAAGAGACCGTATCAGAATGATTGTTATATGACAGTTGCTGGACCGTCTGTAAGAAAATGTTGAGGAAACTGATTAATCTGGAAGACAAAAAAATTGAACAGCTCATATTTCAGAAAAAGTTGTCACACAGAGAAGAAGGCAAGGAGAGTTTTGTTACTGCCCTGGAAAATATTTTACAATCATGGGCTAAATTAAAAGAAAATAGATTTCTATTAAACGTTGCAAGAAATATCTTGGTAGTAAGAATAATTTAATGTTAGAATCTCTTCTCCATAAAGATGATAGGTTTTCTCCTGATGCAGAGTAGAAAAAGAATGGGCATTTGGAAGGGTTTTCTGATTTTTATTATTATTATTAGATGGCAAAGGGCTGAACTTAATTGAGAGAGAAAATTATGTTTGAAAGAGTCCCACCCTGACAATATTCAAGAAGCTATTGAACATCCAGTTATTATTTTTTTTGCAGGAGGAATGTTTTCCACCTGCTTCTTGTTTTGGTAATTGTAGTGCCAAACAATTTCCTGAATGCCAGTTCAGATGAGGAGGAAAAACTGGCTCCGTGGACATCAGAGGGAGACACTGAAGAACATCAGGAGCATTTGGAAGGCTCTGTAACAGGAGTGGATGTTTAGGGTGAGGCATGTCAGGGGAATCCATGTGAGCAACCAGATGAACAGCTGGATATCCAGGCAGAAGGCAGCTTTGCAGGTGCAGATGCAGCCAGTCACTGGCGAAGAGAAGTTGCCTCCCCTCGCTGGATCCTAGGTGCAAAGAGTCAAGCAAAGGAAGTACAATGGAGGTAGATGAGGCTACTCATGAAGCGACAGTCTCATCCCTCCTTATGCAATGCACTAGGCAGCACCCATTTAGCTCAGCTTTTGTAGCCTAAGGTTATCTGGACTTCTTGTTTCTTCTCTAGTGTCCTCATTGACTTTTTATGCCTTGACTTTCCTGATGACCTTACATGAATTTCATTGTGCTTGTACTGAAGGATTAAGATGATTTATCTGTCAGGATTTCAAATAGCATCCAAAAGTAAATCAGAGTCCAAGGCAAAGTATTTCTCAAAGTTCCAATTTATTAAGAGAGCCATGTTGGCACATCTGGGAAATCTGAAAGCTTCCCAGTTTTTCCCACCTAATTGAAAGTTCAAGATGTTGCCCCCACACCCACAAGTCCATCACATGGTCCAATCTTCCATTGCCATGCTGGCAATTTCACCCATCTGGTTCCAGTCAGGTGCAGAGGTGCAAAGACAAAGGATGACCTTGGCTTTCTACAAAGAGTTTTGTTTTGACTACATAGCATCTAATGCCATACAATCCCCCCCTCTCATTTTCCCACAATAGAAAATGCATAGTGGAATAATAAAAAGTGTGGCAGGCCAAAAATCCAAAAGAAAAGATGGCTGCAGGCCTGATATTATCTTGTTCAAGCTTTCCCCTCTCCCCATGTCATAGAAGCCACTGGACAGTGGATGGGTGGATATGGACTATTGAAAAACTGACCTTTCAGTGCAGCTCTGAGATATTTCTCACATTACTTTTTTTGAGCAGAACTCAGATTTCTTTTACCTTACTGTTGTCTTGGAACAGTACTACAGAGTGGTCAATGGCTGGAATGCATTACCTGACTCCATTGTTATATCTTCTGACCCTCACAGCTTCAACCTTAAGCTGTCTACAGTAGACCTTACCCCATTCCTAAGAGGTCTGTAAAGGGGGCATGCATAAGCGCATCAGAGGGCCTATCATCTCTATCCTACTTTCCCCATCTATTTGTATTCATTTCTTTCATTCATGTCCATGTTTATATTTATACCTGCTATCTTACACATGTTTGGCAAACTAATAAATACCAATACAAAATAATATCCTCCCGTTCCTCAAGGTTTTTCTTTCCAATCATTACAGAGAACTTGCTCTCACAATTTTATAGTCACAAACAGTATCTATTTTCTCAACCTAGTGGCCATTTGTATTTTTGCAGCCCACATACGTTAGTCCTATTGTGGAAAAAAAATGCTATCCTTCAGTTCATCTGGTTGATCATTGTGAAATAACAAATGCAGGTGAAGACCGGATTTTACCCTGTTCCAGACAAGCTCCTCGTGTTGTGAAGTTGTTTTTACAAACTTGTGTGTAATTTGTAGCTTATTTCTCCACTGGGGCCTAAAAGAATAGAGTTTTCCCTTTCTTATTTTAACGTGCCTGGCTTTTCAAACTGAAATATGCAAAGCATGTTCAATAATGCATGTAGTCCAAGACATTTTGTACTCTGCTGGGTGGAATACCAGAAATCATGCAAGTAGGAACAACTGTTTTGGCAGGGAGCACCCTCTTTAACCTCCAATGGCTATTTATGTATTAGGAGTGGCAGACCATTCGCCTTTTGTACAAATTGGAAAGAGTGAAAAAAAATAAAAATAAAGCATGCCATTCTTGAGCCAAATTCAGTCTGAAAGAAGATTTGCCAACAACATTTCAATGCTGGTTTTGATAAAAAGAAAAACCCTCACTTGACCTGTGATAGTGTCTCTGTGTGTATTTTTTTCCCTTTGGGCGAACAGACAGAAGAAGATTCCTCTTACATATTAAATCTACTGTCTACTTCTAGACTTTTTTTTCCTGTCTCCCTTTTGGCATCATTAATCCTTACAAGGAGGAGGAGATACAATGACAGTCAAGGGTGTTTATAAGCAGTAAAGAGACTATTTGAACAGATAAGGCGCAGGAATTGTGACTTTCGTCTTTGTTCTCCCTTTTCTTTGGTGGGCTTGTTGACATACAGTATTTGAATGATTTGCATGTTGTTTTGCTTGCTCAAAAGGATAAATAATTTATCCCCTACAAAACCTTGTAGTTTGTGGCATAAAATGCTGAAGTATGTGGGGAGGGAGGGAGGGAGGGGAGAGAGAGAGAGAGAGAGATAGTGAGAGAGAGAGAGAGAGAGAGAGAGAGAGAGTGAGAGTGAGAGTGAGAGTGAGAGAGAGAGAGGGGGGGGGAACTATTCAGGAAGAATTGTTTATAGTACTACAAGGAAATTGAGCCCAAAGATTTTCCCCTTAATTTCCAGATGGAAACAGTGCATCTTTTTACCCTTTGGTTATGTAAAATCGCTAACACATTTCATAATGTACAGCAGCAGGAATTAAAACAGGTTGATTTATGCATCGGTTCTGAGGGTGAGACATTATTAAAGATTATTAAAGATGCTGCTTTCCTAAGAATTTATTAATGTGACTTTATATCTTGTAAAAAAAAATGAGTTCAGAACATGCATCTTTTCTGACATATACAGATTAGTCAATTCTCCTCCAGTTGCTGTGCCTCTACTTTGACTCTAGAGCTCCAAATTCAAATCTCTTCGGTCAATACATTTCCTAGGAGAGCCTGAACAATTACTATTTTTCAGTTAAAATTATATTGCAGAGTAATTCTTGAGACAAGAAAGCAGAATAATAGAAGGAAAATCTGGTTTTCAAATAAGGGCAGCCAGAACCTAAAATGTTGTTGTGTCCATACGATGGTTGGAGAGGAAGATCAGAGGCTTTCTAAACCTAAGAGTTAGATGGCAAAATCAAGGATTCAAATCCACCTTTGCCTGCAGAACTCAAGAGGTGACTGAGACAAACAGTCCAGTACAATTCAACTCATAGAGTTGTCTCAAAGGTGCTTTTTCAAGAGGTAACTGGACTCTTCTGTTTTTTCTTTGAAGATGTTTCACTTCTCAACCAAAAACACATCTTGAAGGAGGAGCAAAATGTCTTCAAAGAAAAACCAGAAAGTCCAGTTGCCTCTTGAAAAGTCACTTTGGTACATCCATCATCCGGTTGATCGAGAATCTCCATAGATATCTCATAGGGTTATTGTGCAGGAATGTGGTGAAGGGTATGTGCATGGTATCTTGATGACCTGGAAGAAAGGAAAGTTATTATCATCATTGGTTCCCTTTGTATGAAATTCATAGGGCAGCAAGTTTCTTCCTATGAATCCAATGGATACAATGCAGTATCTTCAGTATTTCCCCTTTGATGTCCATTGTCCATAAGTCATCTTTTAATGTGTGACACCGAGTTTTGGATGGTCTGCCCCACCTCCACTTTGCTTTTGGCAGCTCCCATCATGTACCATTTTTCAAATATCACTTTTTTGGCAAGTGATGAATAAGGTTAGCTATGAACAATCCATCACAGTGGCCTGCAAATTTTCTGTTTTCCAAGAAAATGTCCTCATTGATGGCATGTTCACATCAAGTGACATCCAAAATTTGCCTAGAATTCTAGGCAATGTTGATGTAACTTATTAAGCTTTTGTGCAATGTGTGCTGTTAATGTCTATGTTTCACTAGTATAGATTGGTGTTGATACAACAGTTGCCTTATAAAGCTGTAACTTGGTCTTCTTATCTACGCATGGAGCTGACCAAATAGGTTGTAAGCATGGGAATCTTCCTGAGACTTTACCAGTTCTGTGTTTGACAATTGTATCTACATTGTCATATTATGATAAGATGCTACTGAGGTATATAAATTGTTGCACATGTTCTAATGGCTGTTGGTCAGTTGTAATTAATGTTTTGTGAGGATAAGTCCCAATCAATCATGATTGTGGTCTTATCCAAATACATAGTTCTACTTTTCTAGCTTCAGTGTCTAGTCATGTTAGTCATGTCCTATAAGGAGGCACTAATTTCTGACAACAATACAACATAATCAGCAAAATCAAGACCTGTGACCCTTGTGTGATTTTTTCCAAGGAATTCCAGCATTTGGCCCATTCATTACTTTCCACATAACAAAGGAGAAACAGAAAGAATGATAAAATCAGTCCTCTCCAACCCTAGCAACAATGTTGAAAAAGTTAGTGGCTCTACAATTCATCTTTACACATCAATGTTGTTATCAGAGAGATTTTTAAAGATGTGAATAAATTGAGCAGGGATTCCGTATTTTCGGTGGATGTATGTATTTCCTGGTGTATGCTTTCAAAAGCCTTCCTTTTTTTTAAAAAAAGTTTTTTTTATTGTTTTAATTGATCAAAAACACACAAAAAAAGAATCATCCTTCATTACATCTTGTAGAAAGCGTGTCGATTGGTTACAAATACATTTCGTGCGTTTCTTCCACAATCATTACTTATACTTCATTCGTATTAAATTGTACATTTTAAATCAAAAATCTTTATGTATTTTACTATCAATGTACCACAATTCTCATTTAACTACAATTATTTAAATGTGTTTTTATCTGAAATCATTTGTATTTAAAGACACAACCACCTATTGGCATTCATTCGCAATTTCAATAAACTCCAATAACATTACACCTTTATAACATATTCAAATCAATTAATAAGATATCTAAGCATCCCCCCCTTTTTCTGCCAGCTCACAATTTAGAGCTTGTATCCAATTTGCTTTTACCAATACAACACATGTATATATCATTAAACATTATCCATTAACATTTCCTTGTTATTGTTGTAGTTAGCTATATATTATTTACTATTTATATCACATCTCCTCTCATCAGACCCAAAAGAAATTATACCTTTATAACAAGATCTAAACAAAAATTTATTAATAAAATTTATAGATCTTTTCCCCAAGTCCCAATTTACAATTTATATCCAAGTTACTTTTACTAGTTAAAGTTATCATTTCATTATTGTTATCGTAGTTAATTATATGTTAACAAATAAACATTTTATAACAATCTAAAACAATCTACAAAATACTAAAATTCCTACTTATTAATCACCAAAAATTAACTAACTTTTTATCATCAACTTTCATTATCAACCTGTATCTTTCCAGTGGCAAAATAGTCTTATCTCTCTTGCCAGTATCAAAAGCCTTCCTGAAAGCTGTAAAATTTATGACAAGTGGCCATGGGAACTGCTCAACAATGTTGCATAGCATGCACATTTGTTCAGGGCACGAGTGGCCATGAGAAATCCAGCCTTTTACTCACATAGCATTTTATCATCTGCATCTTGAAGGTGCCTAAGAAGAATGACTAAGAACACTTTTCCAGGTATGGAAAGAAGAGTGATGCCTTGCCAGTTATTACAGTTGCTGATATTCCCTTTCTTGTAACGATTTTCTTCTGCATTGTGTGTGCTAACACATGTATAATAACCTGGTTAGTTCCATTATCAGACTATTTCCACCAGCTTTCAAAAATTCTGCCATGATCTGGCCTACGCCGGCAGCTTTATTCTTCTTCAATGCACTAATTTATTGTTGAACTTCCTAGGTTACAATTATGCCCCGTTCAATATCCAGTGTGCAATAGAGTTTGGCATTACTAAAATGCTCATACTAGAGATTGGCTGATTCAAGGTTTCTTTGAAGGAGAGTTATAATATCAGTCAATTAATGTTTTTTAATCAAGAATTATTTCAAGAATCCCTTAATAGCAATAGCACTTAGACTTATATACTACTTCTCAGTGCTTTACAGCTCTCTCTAAGCAGTTTACAGATTCAGCCTATTGCCCCCAACAATATGGGTCCTAATTTTGCCCACGTCAGAAGGATGGAAGGCTGAGTCAATCTTGAGTCTGGTGAAATTTGATCTGCTGGCAGCTGGTAATCAGCAGAAGTAGCCTGCAGTACTGCATTCTAACCACTGCACCATTAATTAATTAATTAATTAATTAATTAATCTAGAGCAATTTAAATTAGATCAAAGATCAGTAGAGGTCTCCCCTCATTAACAATCATGTGAAGTAGATTAATGTGAGGGAAAATAGTGATTGGCCAAAATTATTATAATTTTATTTATTTATTTACTTAGCTCCATTGAACTCTTGAAATTACTTGAACCTAGGTAGCATTGCAATAACAGGAAAAGTTCAAATTGTGATTCAGATTTCAATGGCAGAACCAAACTGGATGGCCTCTCAATTGATTCAAAATGGACATTTTCCTGGATAGTCGAATTGGACTGATAGATGTGTAGTTGACACACATGGTTCATATAAGTGTGTGTGTGTGTGTGTGTGTGTGTGTGTGTGTGTGTGTGTGTGTGTGTGTGTGTGTATGAAGCAGTATGCTCCCTCCCATATTTGGGGCATACCATGTGCCTTGACAAAACATCTAATCATTCCCCTGGCTCAGTTGGTAACAGAGGAGAACTGGTGGCTCAGAGGTTATTATAACTGCATAACATGTAAAATAGTCCACGTTCACATCCCAGTAAGGGTATGGTTAGCTGAAAGAAGATTCTAGGCCAACATAAACATAGGAAAGGAGGAAGGATACACTACTTCTCTTTGCATAGATTGGAAAACATATGTTGTGATTGTAACTTTAAATACGTGTATTTGGGGTCGTCCTAGGACCAAAGACATTTAAAAAGCCCAGTTTGAGTTACAGTGTTACTATTTTATGCTAGTACTTCTTGAAAAGTATAATAATTTCTTTGCAGCTTCCTTTTCCTTCATTCACCCTAAGATGTTTGGGGAGGAAGTGGGAAGACAGTTCTTCTAGTAGCAGAATACAAAAAAGTTACTGTTTTCTTTTGGATACACTAAGCTTGAAAACAGCATTAAGAGGAGTGACAGGAAGAAGGGTATGCAAATTGGCATTTCAAAACAGTGTAGTCAGCAAAACCGGAGGCTTTTAAGAGTACAAGTAGTTTTTCTGGTATACGTAAGTTCCATTTTTTTTAGAAATTAGTGTTCTCAGCCTCTTTGGGAATCAAAACAAAACTTTTGGCATGCTTGCAATTCTTGTCTCTCTCCTCCTCCTTCTACCCAATGTGAGTGATGTAATTTTGGCAAGAGTTGTGCTATTGTTCCATTGAAACTCTGAAATGTTCCTTGTGTACTTGCATCATATAGCTGGTGGAATCAGATGGGAATCACATAGAAGACAGACTCCCGGTTTCTTTTCAACCAAATAGCAGCAGCTAGAAAATACCCACAGGATGCAAGCTTAATTCAGAGATCTTCCTGTTACCATTTAGTTCCCCCCCATTCTCCGTTTTTCTTGTCTCCCCTCCCCACTTTTACTTAGTTGTGTACTAGAGTGGTTTACAACAAGGAACTTCCTCCATATCTCTTATTCCCCATAAACTGTCCAGTTGTTGGCACTGAGAGATGAACATACCAATCTTTGGAGGACAAAGCAAGTTTGTTTCTTTCACTCAGAGGTTTATCGACAACAGTGGAAAGTCCCCATTGTTTTGTCATTTTGCATGGGTTACAGATTTTGTTTCAAAGAGTGTTACAATGTGCTTGCAAGGAAACACATTTTAAACAGAAAATAGAAGATGTGGAACAGCATGTAGAGTGCAGTGTAAATGCCTGTAAGCAAATGACTTATTTTTTTATGCAGGTATTTGAAAGATACAAGTTAATTTGGATAGCAACAGTAAAATTAGCAACAACCGTTGGTGAGGATGAAAGTCTTGTTTCATTAGAAGGGAAGTCCCAAAGGTGCTTTTTCAAGAGGCAACAGGACTTTCTGAAAAGTCAAAACCTGTTCTGATCTAAGCTTCCCCAGCAGCATGAAGCCGGAAGGATGAGGAAGTCCTCATTCCGTTAAATGCCTTTTATTTAATTTATAGTGAATTCTTCTCCAGCAAATTGCCGGCCCACAGTCTTTCAAGATAGTTCACAATGACCAACCTTTATCAGGCTTGGAGAGTGGCCAGGCCAATATATTTCACATGCCGAAATACTTAGCAAGGAAGCAGGAATGAACTAACTGTATCCTGCAAACTCCCCTCCACTTTCTCTCCTCTTTTATTCCCTGTGGGAAGAGCCATTCACCATCTACCTGTGGCCTTACTCCCAAGTCGACCCTTGTCCCTTAGCTGTTTATTTCTTCACAGGGATGACAAAGAGTGACTGACTCAAGATTACCTAATAGGCTTTGTGAGTTAGGGAATTCTGCAGGACTAGAATTCAGTCTCCTGGTTTCTAACCTGTCACTTTAATCACTGCACTAAACAGACTGCATCTTTTTGTAATTAATGAGCACTCTTAGAGCTTTGCAAAAGCATTACAAGTGGCCCGCGACTTACAAGCGCAACGGAGTCCCAAATTCCCATCGCTAAGGAAGACAGTGGTTGAGTTTTGCCACATTTTAGGTCCTTTTTTGCCAGAGTTGTTAAGCAAATCACTGCAGGTGTTAAGTTAGTAACATGGTTATTAATTGAAACTGATTTCCCCATTGATTTTGCTTGTTGGAAGCTGGCTGGGAAAATTGCAAAATAGTGATTACATTACCCTGGGACACTGCAACGGCATTAATACTTGCTAGTTGGCCAAGTGTTCCAATTTGGATCATGTGACCATGGAGGTGCAGCAATATTCATAAGTGTGAAAAATGGCCATAAGTCCATTTTTAAAGTGGTGTTGCAACTTCAAATGGTCACTATACAAAGAGTTGTAAGTCGAGGACTAATTGTAACATGGTAGCTGTATTTAAAAAGAGCAAACAGTGAAACAATAATAAAGCCTTTGCCACTAAGATTTGATTCCACAAGTTTCTCCTCCTACAGAATCCTATTTCATCACATTAAAAAGACAAATGACTAAAGGACTACTATGTTTTTTTTTTTTTAAATGTTCTTTTCAAACCAATACATTGTACAAGTCTGTAGAGATTCTCAGTCATTCAGATCATGGTTGTCGTAAAGGTGCTTTCCATTCCCCACTACCCCGTCAGAGCTGAAGAAGCTTCTTGGATGAGAAGTTAAACATCTTCAAAAGAAAAAGCAAGAAAGACCAGTTGCATCCTGGAAAAGCACCTTTGGGATAAGACATTGTCCACCGTAGTTTCTACATGAAACAATCCTTTATGAATTAAAAAAAATCCTAGTTTGTTTCACACTCTTACTTAAAGCATGTGTCTACTTCTCAGAAAGCTTCCTAGGTTCTTTCACAGAAAAATAAACACAAGAAAGTCCCTGCCTTCTGTTTAAAATCTTAAAAAGTTATAATGCTAAAAAATAAAAGCACAAAAATGGTCATGGGACGGCAGGAAAAAAAATAGCACTTGGTAACTGGAAGCAATTGTTCAAACATATGGTAGATTCCTTCTCTGGATATATTCAAGCAGTGACTTGATACCCATCATTCTGGGAAGTTTCATTATTTTCAAGTTTCATTTTTTTCCTGAGTTTGGACTTGATAGGGTAAATGGAACTTTCCAACTCCACAATTTTCCAGACAAATCAAAAGAGGACAGGATTAAGATTCAACTCTCAAAAATAAACCAACATGGCATCCCCTTCAGCTGGGAATGAAATTTTGAGATGAGGTTCCCATACTCTTAAAGCAAGAGAAAGAAGAAAATAACTGAGTAATTCTTAGTCTGACTTTCCTCTTGTGGTTTGTGTTATTATTCAGAGACATCTCAGAAAATGCATTCCAGATGTTTTAAAAAATTTGCAACTTATTTTCCATCCACCATATATCATTACTCCCAGCAATGTCATTTTCCCTTCACAATGCCTTTGCTATTTATCCTCTATTCATTTTCACTTGAGTTTGAGTGTTTTTGTTTTTTGTTTTGCTGTTTTTCTATGAAGAAGAAACTGACAAGATATTCCTTATGGATCTCTGTTGTCACTCTGTTGCTATAAAATCTCTTTTAGCTTTTTCTGGAAGATAACAGAAAATGTTTCTGTTGTCCTTCACAAACCTTAGGTAGCAACATCAATGATCGGAGACCAGGGAAGATATAGTTCATAACCTCTGTAAAATATCAGATTACTTATTTTAAGTGTAGAACTTTATTCTTCTGTGATGAATCTCAAATTATGCCTAACCTTTTCCAGCCTTAAATTTACCGCAATCTCTTTCTGATCAGTTTTGTCATCTTTTAAAAAAAAACAACAAATAGTTCATGTTCATTTTTCTGTTTCCATTACTTTCACAACGTTTGCATTAAAAAAAAAATATTCTGGTAAATTATTTCTTGTCATTGGATGCATTCTGAGTATACCCTTCTTAAGGATGTACATTTTGTCCCCGTTTGTGTGTTTGAAAGATATAGATTAAAATTCATAATTGCTACAGATCTTAAATTATAGGTTTTTTTTTAATATTTTCACAACAAATAGTCAGTTTCTTAAGTTGTGTATAATATTTGAAGAAATTGTGAAAGACAGACTTCATTTTCAGAAATGGGGAAAAATACTTATGAAGGTTCCCCCTCGCCCCCAAAACCACAGCATAGCTCCGTGGACCCAAAACCAATAGGCTTAATTTTAACTGCATTTCATTGCTATTTGAAGGATACAGCTTTATAAATTCTTTTAGAACATAACAAGATGTGAACCCAGGGGTGGGTTTCAACCAGTTCGCGGCGGTCCCCGTGAACCGGTTGGTCGGCGAACCCGGAAGTAAGTAACTTCCGGGAACGGCGAAGGGCCCACCCGCCCGCCCGCCCGCGCTCCTTACCCGGTTTTGACGGGTTCTGCGCTTCCATGCGTGCGCAGGATGCATACAGCGCCTGCGCGATCCTCCAGGAGCAGCTGGAGCATCGCACAGACACTAGTACGCATGTGTGCACTGCGCACGTGCACGAGGACGCTGCCAGCCCCGTTCCAACCGAACCGGTTGGAACGGGGCGAGAAACCCACCTCTGTGTGAACCTATCTGAATTTATCTATATTCCTTCCCACACTTTTTCCGTATATTGTGATGGAGATCTGACTAGCTCAAATGTATGATCTGAAAAATATATTGGGAGAAAAGTATTGTGAGAATGTACATTAATGACTCCTTTTAATCTTTTCTTTAAATCACATGCCCCTCTGTCATGTGATTGCCATTATGGTCATAATGTATTGTCCTGTGCCTCATAATCAGAGGTGGGTTGCAAATCCTGGCACTACTGGTTCACCCATGCAAATGTGCAGAAGCGTCCGGGTGGGTGGGCAGAGCCTCCTGCTGCCGCCACTACCTGTTTGCCCGAGCTGGCTGAACCAGGAGTAACCAACCTCTGCTCGTAATACATTGTCTTGTGTGGTTTTTTAGCCCTTGAACTGCAGAAAGAATGGAGAAAAGGGTATTACAAGAGTGTAAACAAGCACACAATGAAGATTATGCATCAAAAGCAGTGCAATGCCATTGGCAGAACTGAGTATGCCTATGCAAATAGCCCAGTGATTTCCCTATTATGTTCTTGCTTACCCTTTGTAATTCCTTCCTCTCTAATTTATCCACTCTGTGACCAATAGGGGGTTGAAGAAAAAATAATACAAGCAATTACTGCGGCCAATCATTTTGTGCCTCACCTGTTCCACCCTGTTCTCTGAGAGAAGCAATTGGAGATAAAGGGATTACAAGAGAGTAAGAGTGAAACAATGGGGAATGCATATCAAAAACAATGCCCAGGCACTGGCAGTTAGGAGCATGCTATACAAGTAACTGGATGTATTCTCCATTATGTGCCTGCTTAATTCAGAGATCTTCCTGTTACGTAGAATAGGTATGGCACAAAACAATTTTCTACAGAAATTGCTTGTTTTTTTCTTCAAACACCCCCTGAAGAAAACTCCACATATAAAGTTAGATCATGGAGAAACTGGAAAGGAAAATATTACAAAAAGGATAAGCAGGAACATAAATGGAGAATTTACTGGGCTATTTGCACAGGCACACGCATGCCTGCCAAATACATTGCATTGCTTTTGATCTGTATTCTTCATTGTGTACTTGTTTAGTTGTCATCCCTTTCTCTCCATTCTCTGTGCTCTTCAAGGGGCCCAAAAAAAAAAAACCCCAAAGAAGACCATGTTTTATGACCATAATGACAATTACATCACTGAGAGAGACTATAAAGTTGTTAAAAGTAGACATTGGTCATAAAGTTATTTTTCCAGTAACATTGTAGCTTCAAGCGGTCACTGAACTGACAAGCAAAGACTATCGCATAGAAATGGGGAAAAATGAAAATTATGGAAGTGGGATGAACTGAGATAGATATCCAATATTTGATGAAATCAGATTAGATCATCAATAAATCACTCAGCTTAAATAGTTCATTTTCTTTCAATGAATCATTGGGTTTAGCATCACCTGTTCTGTTTATGTGGGAAAGAAATAATCCCTGAATATATTTTTTCTTCTTCTTGGCTGGAACTTTAGCAAAAATACTCAGTATCATCACCTAGCTAACCTCTTTTAAGAAGGAGCAGAAATCAGCACTCATCCATCCATCCATCCATCATTCCTTCCTTCCATCCATCCATCCATCCATCCATCCATCCATCCATCCATCCATCCATCCATCTATTCCTCCATCCATTCATCCATTCATCCATCCATCCCGAGGTGGGTTCCTACCGGTTTGGCCTGGTAGTAGAGTAGCTAGTAGAGTAGCTATATACTAGAGTAGCTAGTATAGAGTAGCTATAGGTAGAGTAGGTAGTAACTTGCCCTGCCAAGCTCCCGAACCAGTTCTATGTTGTGTTTTGCATTTTTTACTACTGTGCATGTGTGCACAGCATGCATCAAGCATGTGCACATGCAAAGCACATGTGTGCCCAAAGCGCAGCCCTGAACATACCGGCAGTAGCAGAAGCTGGAACACACCCCTGCATATCTCCATCCCTCTGTCTGTCTGTCCGTCTGTCCGTCCATCCATCCATCCATCCATCCATCCACCCATCCATCCATCCATCCACCCATCCATCTATCTCTATCATCTATCTAATCTACCATCTACTCTCTATTCTAAAGAGCCATGCTGGTGCAGTGGTTAGATTTTTGTTTCCTGGGGAGCTTGCCAATGGAAAGGAATTGCCTGTCCAGACTATAGAAAAGAATCATAAAATCACAGAGCTGGAAGGGAACTTGGAGAACCTCTAGTCCATCTTCCCATGAAGGAAGGAGACTTGATTGCATCTTGGATAAATAGCTGTCCAATCTTTTCTTGAGGACCTCCAGAAAGCTATTTAATCCAGCAACATCTGCAGTGATTCCTTATTAACCACTTTTATTTATTTCTCTTCAGGCGTTCTTTGCACTGTGTCATCATTTTTGCTCTCTATGAACTAAATTCCACAAAGGTTTAACTCTTCTTTGGAGGTTCCACTTAGCAGTGGAATTTACTCACTTGTTCTTAAGGGCATCATTGTGGCTCTAAAGTACTGATGGGAAAGTGCTATTAAGGTCTGTTATTCCTGGAATGAAATCATATGAGAATGAGTCAGAACTTCATTGAGGGATCCAGATGCTGACTGAGGAAAAACAGATTTTTAAGAAACTTCTTCACAGGAATGATTAAGGGCCTTTGTTGATATTTGCTTTGTATCAAGTGGTAAAGCTACCTTCTGTTTTTATTTCTCTCAAACACTGTTGACTATTCATCCAGAGTCTATTTCATAATACCTGAAATTCTGTATTAGATTAAAGTCACCCTGCCTCTTCCACAGATGGTGGAAGCAAAAATGATGTTGACTGAATGTGTGTGTGTGTGTGTGTGTGTGTGTGTGTAGAGAGAGAGAGAGAGAGAGAGAGAGAGAGAGAGAGAGAGAGAGAGAGAGAGAGAGAGAGAGAGAGAGAGATACACACACACATAAACACACACGTACATACACATGCACACACAAACACATCTGAAGGAGATCTGGCCTCTTATAATTGAATTCAGTTCTTTGCTAACAGACTGTATTTTAGAAGAGACCACTAGAGTAGGATCTTTTTCATATTATTATAATAGATTATCCAATAACCTGGTGTGGCCCAGGTATTTATTTATAGGGGGAAAATGTCCAGACCAAATGTAATTTCTAATGTTGAATTTTCTCCATTACCAGAGGGAGCCCTCTTGTGGAGTACTTTGAAGCTGTTACCATGGCAACTCCACTGCACTGTACAGTAGAAGCCATTTTATGGCAGTACAGTAGATGCCATTTTAAGGCACAACAGGCTGCATCTTAACATAATACACACCTTGAGGTGTGTTGGGGATGTCTTACCCCCACAGTATTTTGTGGCTTCCTGAATGAGTGGCTCTGTAACAAAGAAACCTATGGCAGGGGGAGGAGCCTTCAGAAGAGCACATGAGGAAGCAATATTCAATTTGTTCTGGGTTTTATATGTTCTTCTACTGTCAACCAGTTCATCCTTTCCCCATGTGTTTCTTATCTTTCTCATTCTTTTCATGATTCTTTGGATAATCTCATTATAAAGAATCTTACAATGATGTCTCATTATTAATACATTTAACCACAGGAATTGAAGATCTAGCTGTGCTTCTCATGCAGAGGTGTCCAAAAATACAAGATTTTTTTTTTTTAAAAAAGCCAGGAACACAGTTTCAAAGGAAAGCATTTTGAATAGAGAAAAGAAAAGTGGGAAGGGAGGGAGGTGTTTTCTCTGGGTTTTTTTTAACCCATTTCTATTTCCTTTTCCTTGGATATTTTGTCTTATGAATGCTGAGTTGTTTATTAATAGTTATTGAATTTCCAGAACTGACATCTCATCTTTTGGGGCAAAGCCCATTCAAACATATTCCCAGAAATAATCTATAAAATTCAATTAAAGCAATCCATTTACAGTCACAACATTAAAATGGAAGACTACATATTATAATATGATGTAAATGTGGGCTTTATTGTAAAATAATAATTAAATACAAAAGGACTATATAAACAGTGCATTCTTTCTTTCTTTCCTTCCTTCCCTCCCTCCATCCCTCCCTAGCTCTCTTTCTTACTCCTTTTCTCCCTCCCAGTAGGGTCACAGCATATATAAATAGAGTGATTATCATATTGTTAGTTTTACTTTTCTTAACAGTGTCCTCATTATGAGTTCTTGCACTTTATAATATATCACAATGTCTGCTCATGTCTAGCTGAAATCAGATTCCTCCACAGCCTCCCCCCACCCCGGGTGTCTTATAGACACCCATAACAGACATAGTATATCAAATGGTTCAGCAGTTACCCAGGTCTCAAAAAACAGGAAATGAAAGCAGATATGTTGGTGACCAAGTCTGCATTCTCATTGCCTTTGCTCACCTCAGTCCATTCATCAAACATCTTATCGTTCATGATAATTGCGTTTCTTCTGCATCAGTTACTTTGATGGATCCTTCAAGGGGAAAAAGCAGTGGTTCCAGACATGACCAGCATGAACATAACTTTTACCACACAGCCCAGATTTGCTGCTTGTCAATCTGAAGCTTGCTCAATGGAACCCCAGAATAAGTCGCAGCAATTCTTCCATGTATTAAGGCGAGAAATACATCCCTCGTTGTCTATAACCATCCTGCATTTTTCTCTCAGTTGATTTGTTGGTGTGTCATTTATGAAGTTTGTTGTTGTTAGTTGTAAAGTTGTGTCTGACCCATCATAACCCCATGGACAATGTTCCTCTAGACCTTCCTGTCTTCTACCATCCTCTGGAGTCCATTTAAGCTCATGCCTACTGCTTTGGTGACTCCATCCAGCTACCTCATTCTCTGCCATACTCTTCTTCTTTTGCCCTCCATCTTTCCCAACATTAGACTCTTCTCCAGTGAGTCCAGTGGAAGTCCAGTGGAAGTTTCCAGTGAAGTTTATAGATGTATATAATTGGAGGCTGAAATGAGCAATTGCTTATGCTTGGTTTTTTTTCTAATATTTTTCCTTTTGGAGATGATTTTAAATCATTATATTTCCTTCTGGGTAGATGTTCAGCTCACAAGATATTAACATAAGAGATCCAAGAACTCTAAAGAAGGATTTTGCTCACAAAGTTAAGAAGGATAAGCAAAAAGGGAGGATGCAGGCCAGAACATGCATTCCCATTGAATGGCATCAAGCAATTTACATTTTCTGTCTCATGGCTTCATTATTCATTCCTGGGATGATAAGGAATGAATAATGAAGGCATGAAACATAAAATATAAATAAAGGAAACAGAAATATTAGGAAACCATATTGGTTGAGAGCATAGCAGGTACAATCCAAGTAATCTAAGGAACCTCAAATACAATGGTACCTCAGTAGTCAAGGTTAATTAAGGTTAATAGAGCTGAGGTGGCGCAGTGGTTAAATGCAGCACTGCAGGCTACTTCAGCTGACTGCAGTTCTGCAGTTCGGCTGTTCAAATCTCACCGGCTCAGTGTTGACTCAGCCTTCCATCCTTCCGAGGTGCGTAAAATGAGGACCGGATTGTTGTTGGGGGCAATATGCGGACTCTGTAAACCGCTTAGAGAGGGCTGAAAGCCCTATGAAGCGGTATATAAGTCTAACTGCTATTGCTATTGCTAATTGGTTCTGGGAGGCATGATGGTACAAAACTTTATGAATGCCAAACAAACCAGGTGACTTACCATGTGACCTTTTGTTTTGGCTGGAGAAAACTCTCTGTTTACACTTTTTCCCATGTCAGTAACCTCCCCACCATGGCTGACCTTCTGTCCATTTGCTGCAGCTGTCACCATGTTTTTAAAGCATGCCAAACACCAAAGAATTTAGGGAATTCAGGACAACATTTTCACATGAAAATATGTTGAGTACCAAACTCATTGACTTTTGAAGCAGTCGAAGACCTAGGTATCACTGTAGACAAATATTTGGTTCTCTCTCTCTCTCTCTCTCTCTCTCTCTCTCTCTCTCTCCCTCCCTCCCTCCCTCTCTCTCTCTCTCTCTTTCTCTGTGGGGTATGGATGTATTGGTGTGGGTGATGTTAGATCGGTGGCAGAAATGACGAGGAGGCGTCTGAGGTAACCTTTCAAGCAGTTTATTACAAGCAACATAGAACGAACATCAACTGTGAGTAGACCGGCACCTCTCCTCCATCTGACAGCCTTTTATACTCAGCTGTCAGATGGTCGAACCAATAGACTCGCGTATGACAGCCCGGCAACCGGCAGATGCGTCTGATTGGCTAAGACGCGCCTGGCTGCTGCCGAGCTGTCACTCGTAAGTCCAAGGACTTACGAGGCTACAACACTCTTTCCCCCCCAGCGATGCGCATGCGTCTGAGATGGCGCAGGCGTAATCGCGTAAGTACGCAGGGGAACGGTGGACACACCCTGAACGCCGCAGTTGGACTGCAGGCGGTGCTTGAAGAGGATGTCCCTGTAAGAGCTCCTCCTTTCAGGGAATGTAGCTCCAGGTGACGTCAGAAGAACATCCCGGGTGTGCTGGAGGACTGGAAGAAGGAGGTAGGCTGGGCGAAGGGGGTGCAGCCGAGGATGGCAGTGGATTTTGAATAGGCCGGGAAGCGGCCTGGAACTGGGGAGGGCCAGGCCCAAGGAGGCCTAATAACACTACAACAGGTGAGTGTGTGGGTGGGTTCCTCATTGTTCAATTGCAAGTATATATCATCTTGCATAGTTATATTTAGCCTCAACAATAAAAATAACAGACCAAAAATTGCTAAAAACTTTAATGAAAAGTTTGATTCCCTGTTCTGCAATGGAAGTGAACTGAGTCATGGACACTCAGTTATTTCCATTGACTTTTCAGTCAGTCTGCCTACACAACTTGTTTCTTATTTTCCAGATAGTCTTTATGTTTTCTCCAGAAGCTGCCTATATTTTGCCATTTAAATCAGAAGTGACCTTCCTCAGTGAGCTGCCCTATCATTCAGTCAAATAAGACAATGGCTTTAAGAAGCAGAATGGGATAAGTGGTGGACAGAGACCAAGATTCATCTCTAAAGAGGGTTTAGGGATGATATATCAGAAGGTTGCCATTCCAGCTGTTTTTCACTATCACTATTTCTAACGGAGTTCTCTAGAGAGGCCTCCAGAATCATAACTAAAGGGCAATCAATGATGTGTTGACAAAAGTTCAGTGACAGTGATGCAGTCATGAGGGAAAAGGAGGTTCAACAGGAGGAGAGATTCTGACAACAGTATTGATGGAGTGGTGGTTTTTTTCCCTATCTAGAAGTAATCTTCTTTCTGTCTCAGGTGCTGCAATGCCATTTCAACTTTTGTTCAGTTCAGGTATTGACTAGCATATATTTTTTTTTGCTATACAGACAGTTCATGTACCTGGAAGTGATTGCAGACAGTGCTAATGAATGAATGGTTTAATTAAATAATTCAGGTAATAAGATCATAAATGCCTGACCTCACTGAGGCAGACAACTTAACATAGAGAAACACACACTACTTGGAAGCCTCTTCTGGACTTTGTGCTTGGGGTGGGAAAAAATTAAACTTTGATTTTGGGTTTTAATGATTAGATAGATTTGCTGTTACAGAAATGGCTACTTTATACTATGTAAAAGTAAAAAGTGGAGGTTTGATAATGTTAATGCCTTATTCTACTGCACCAGAGGGAGTTGAAAGTCAATGCTTTTTTTTTTCTTTTTTCCTTTTTCTTTTCCTCACTTTCCCCTTTCCTTTTCCCTACTATTTAGGTTTGCAGTTTTTTGTATGCTATATTATAAACTAATAAAATATGTTTAGAAAAATAGGAACCAAATTTGGTGGGAAAGTAATACTATTCCGTGCGCCTTCAGCACTTAGTCATGCTGGCCACATGACCACAGAGATGTTGTCGACAGTGCTGGCCCTTTGGCTTTGAAACAGAGATGAGCATTGCCCTCTAGAATTGGGAATGACTAGCACATATGTGCGAGGGGAACCTTTACCCTTTACGCTGAACCTACCTCTCCTGGGAGAAAAGAATTTGATGACATCATAATGATTAGAAGAGTATTTTGGCATTATCTGAGTTAACAAAGAGTTCTGTGTTTCATGGTTGCTGATTCACATGTATATAGTACTTTATAAGCAGGAATATTCATTTGGCAAATTTAGGCAGTTTAGGCAAATAACATAAGCTCATAAAGAGTGCTTGCCTGAAAGGAAACCAATAGAGCCCAATAAGAAATAGCATAGCCCAAAACATTCCCAAGAGTCATGAGATAGCAAATTGGGAAATCAGTTGTTCCAAGGGTCAAGAAACACAAACAAGAAGCAAGAATATGATTTAAGAACTGGACAGCTGAATGGTTGTCTCCAAAAAGGACTGCAAGCACCTGAGCAAACTAAATTTGTCTGCAGCCAGTTGGCTGCAATTATTCATGCCTTGCCCTTTGTTTCTCCAGAAACCTCACTGGTTGGTTGCTTCTATCTGCATTTAGACTTGGGAATTGTTCCTCATCATTTGACATCATATCAGATGCCTAAGACTGATCAGCCTAAACGGAATCCTGGCTTACTGATTTCTAAATGGATAATTCTGAAGCAGTATCCCATTCTAGGTCAGAGTCAGTTTTTGAACCATGGCTTATAACCATGATGGCAAACCTATGGCATGCATGCAAGAGGTGGCATACAGAGCCAGGTCAGATCTCCATGGTATTTCTTTTGTGAACTTCGGTTTCCCTGCAAACAACTAAACAGAAGCTCATGAAAGAAAAAAAAATACTTCTAGCTGCGCTGCTGGTGTTGGAATGGATGTCCACACACAAGTCCACACATATCTCCATGCATGCATGCATGCATTTCTGTGCATTTGTGCATTCATGCATTCGCGTACACATCTTTCAGCCTGGGCATGCACATGTGCTCAGTTTGGGCACTCGGTGTCTAAAAGGGTTGCCTTCCCTGGCTTATAACAAAGATATACTCTAAGTATAAAGATTCTTTTTTCACTCTGCAATTTTCACTTCACTGTCCAGAAGCCTCATTAACTTTCCTTATTTCAGATAAGTTCCATAAAAAAAAAAAAAATCACTGGGAAATATAAACTGGTTCAGACAGTTGGGAAGATTCAAAACAGAGACAAGTAACATAGAAGTAGAACATATTGCTACATCCATAAATAAATTAAATGCAAAACAATAATGATAATAAATTGGAAAATAATTCTGCAGCACCTTGCACAGAAATATTTTTTTCTATGAGAATGGGGTAGACTTTTCAGAAATTGGAAGGCAAGCAATGCCACATTCGTTTCAAGTAAATATAGGTTTCCATTTCAATCCTATACCAGATTTTCTAGAGGTAAATATTTGCCGTATTTTTTTTCTCCCATGCTAGATTGCATCCTTAATATTCCATGAATAAAATCCCTTTCTAGGTTTTGTTAAATGGAACTTGAAATAAATGAGACAAAGGCTTTAAGAAACCTGTCATTTTCAAGCCAGGGCATATGATTAGGTTGGCAATAAAACATCAAGCTATCAAAGTCTCAACAATTCCCCATGAATCTAAAGCTCTCGGTGGGCGGCTGTTGTCTGCACATTCTTCTACTGATCTCAATCCAAAGTGCGCAGTGTTTTTCTAAAGAGCCCTCTTCTTAGCAGCATGACTTTAGAAGTCAGTTTTGAAACACTCTGCCTGCTGATCGTAAACTGGAAATGCTGTCTGTTGGTGATTATGGTACAACTGATTTGAAGATTTACCATCTGCAACATTGTTTCTTTATTTGTAACCTCTGGAATAGATGGATGTAATCTTAGAAACATGTCTGCTTTTCAATATTTACTGCTTTTGGAGAGTTTCAGAAAAGGAGATTTATAAAAAGACTATAAAATTATGAGGGTCTGTTTTAACATCCAGCCCTAATCTTGATTGTTATTCAGATTTAACAGAATTTGAAGGGACCTTGTAGGTCTTCTAATCCAAATCCCAGCCCAATCAGGAGGCCCTGAACCTTTCTTTCCTTGGGTGCCAAAAACACACATGCATGTGCTATCGTGTGTGCTATTAATGTGTGTACCCACACCCATAATGTAATGCCCCCATGCACCATGCCCCCTGTGCATGCATGTGTGCCCCCCCTAATGCCCCATGGATGTGCCCACAGCTTCTCTTGAGCCTGAGGATGGCAAAAATGGCCTCCCCCACCCCCTGAGGTCCTCCAAAAGCCAGAAATGGCAAATTTCCCAATTTCTGCTGGGCCTGTTTTCACCCTCCCCAGGCTCCAGAAGCTTTCTTGGGTGGTGGAGGCTGGGGAGACCGAAAACAGCCTCCACCACCCTCCCGGAGGCCCTCTGGAAGCCAGAAACAGCCTGTTTCCTGACTTCTTGTAGGCAGAGTAGGCCCATTTTTGCCCTCCACAGAGGCTTTCCTGGAGCCTGGGGAGGGCAAAAATGGCATCCATCCCCCAAAGGCCCTACAGAGGCTGAAAATGCCCTCCCAGAGCCTCTGCGCAAGCCCTGTATTTACTTGGCATCATGTGGAGACTCCTAAGAAGGGAAGGATAGCATGGGCAGGCCAGCCAAAAATCAGCTGGCCAGTATGTGCTTGTATGCTGGAGCTGAGCTGGGGCAATGCATTCCACCTGTGGCACATGTGCCATAGGTTCACCATCACGGCCCTACACCATTCCTGACAAATGGCAGTCCAGTCTCTTCTTGAAAACTTTTAGTGATGAAGCCCTTACATCCTCTGAAGACAACTTCTGTTCTATTGGTTGATTGATTTAACTGTCAAGTAATGTCTCCTTATTTCCAGGTTGAATCTCTTCTTGATCAGTTTCCATCCATTATTTCTTGTCTGGCCTTCAGGTGCTTTGGAAAGTAGCTTGACCCCTTCCTCTTTGTGGCAGCCCCTCAAACATTGCAAGACTTCTTTCATGTCTCCCCTGGTCCTTCTCTTCACTATTCACTATCCATGAGAATTCTTGCAACCATTCTTTATATGTTTTAGCCTCTAGTCCACTAATCATCTTGGTTGCTCTTCTCTGCACTTTTTCTAGAGTCTCAACATCTTTTTTATAGAATGATGACCAAAACTGAATGCCTTAGTTAAGACATTTCATGTCTTAACTAAGGCTTTATAGAGTGGTATTAGTACCTTACATTATCTTGATTTTATCCCTCTGTTAATGCAATTTAGCATTGCATTGGCTTTTTTGGCTGCCGCCACACATGGTTGGCTCATATTTAATTGGTTGTCCACAGGGACTCCAATGTCCCTCTCCCAGTTACTGCTATTAAGCCTTGTTTTACCCAGCCTATATGTTCTACTTCCCGTGTAGGATTGAGGGTATCTTAGCGACATTTCAATGACCACGCTTTGCCCACATAAGCACGAAGCTGAAGGCACCAGCCTGAACATGGCGAGTGGGACCTCATCAAAACATTGCTAAGATACCCTCAATCTTACACCGGAAAAGACCTGAATACGCCAAGACGTGCATACCTATTCCCATGAAAATCTATGGAATCAAATATCCTACCTCTACAGGGAGGAAACCTTCCTGTTGACCAGGACCTATGAACAACTTGAAGAGCTACCATCTTATGTGACCTCACATTCCTACACAACTGCCGAGACAAAAACGTGATCTCCACTTGCTTCCAACTAAAATTCCATTCTAAAACCTCAGCCACCGAAAGGATCCTGAAAAGAACTGAATTAGCCCTAATCAGAAACGAACTCCACAGGAAAAGATTCCTACTAGACCAAACCAACAGGGACCTATTCACTCTTCATCTCAAACTCAGTAACAAAATCCACCCAGCTCTCTGGAAGAAATCCAAACAACTATCCCCCTTTTTTTCATAAAATCAGCAAAATTCTCAACAAGCACAATATCAAGACAGCCTTCAACACTGACCAAAAAATAGCCAACATCTTAAGAAACCCCAAAGACAAAATCCAGCTAGAAAACTAAGGAGTCTACGAAATACTATGCAAAATCTTCCCTGCTGCATACATCGGACAAACTAATAGGAGAATAAATGCATGCATCACAGAACACAAGAACACAGTCAGAAAAGAAGAAAAAACTTCCCCCCTTTCTCTGTTAAGATGCAGCCTGTTGTGTCTTTAAAGGCTTCTACTGTACTGCCATAAAATAGCTTCTACTGTACAATGGAGTTGCCACGGTAATGGCTTCACAGTACTCCACAAGGCGGCTCCCTCTGGTAAGAGGGAAAATCCAACATTAGAAATTACATTTGGTCTGGACATTTTTCCCTATAAATAAATGCCCAGGCAATGCCGGATTATCAACTAGTAAATAAATTAAAAAATTGGGAATTTCAATTTTGGCACCCAAAGAGTTCAGAGAATAATAATTTAAGGAGGAAGTTCACTACAGAGAAGGGCAAAAGTCTTCTTCCATTATTCATTCATACCTATCAGCCTATATTTACATAAAACACACTGTCTTTAGTTCTGGAGATGCTAGCAATATATAATTGTGATGGACTACCCAGCAGACTCTGAGAACCTAGAGGAAGGAGAGCAACAGAAGAGCAAGTGAGTGCAAGTGAGAAGGGAGCACGGGAAAATAATCAGAGAATCAACTCTGCATTAATTACTTTAGGTGTAAACTGATCTGGAGAACTGCTTTGGCAGGATTTCAAGATTCTGTTACATGACTCTGCTAGCAATACAGATTGTGATAGAAACCCAATTGATTGTTGTTCTCTAGTCTCCAGAGATCTGAGAACAGTGTTCAAAATTACTATCACTGCTGGTGACTACTATTAGTACACGGGTCTCTCAAATCCAGTGCAGATTTTTTTTTAAAAAAAAGTTGTATCAACATTCTACTAATAATAGCCAGCAGCTTTCTGCTAACTGCTGTTTTTGAACATTTTTTAAAGACAACCAGGCACAGAGTAAATCAAAGTAATCTAAATGAATGCCAAGGCCCGATAATTGTACATAACAGAATGAATCTTCTCTAAAACCAACCCAAATTTTGCAAGCATATTCCTAGCTATCCAGAGCAAATTCATATCCAGATCAAAGTATAGGTTTGCAATCCTGCTTTTTCAAAGGAAATAACTTATATTAGAGACTATTAGCTCCCATCCAATTTATCACCATGCCCAAATGCTACTCTAGAATTCCTCTCCACAATTGTACATAGACCGAGTTTGAAATAAAAGTTACAATTAATTTTAAATAAATTAATATGTGCTGGAATATATAAGCTGAAGTTTAGACAAAATAGGAGCAAAGAATACATCAATCTATTCCAGAGGTTTAGCTTCTTCTAGTTTAGAAGAAAGTAAATTAAAAGAAACCTCACTCATGTACCCAAAAGAACTTTTAGCAAACTAGATCAAAAGAGGCTAGAAAGCTGCAACATCATTCATAGAGAAATCTCACCAATGTCTAGTTCCTAGGCAGCATTCATACAAGTATCTAATTAGGCCTGCATTCTTGGTTGGCCTCTCTTCTTGTAATCTTACATTATTTCTCAATCTGATATCTGCTATTACTATTCCAACCATGTATATGCAACTTTTCACTTAAATTATTCTCAAAGTGGCTGACAAGTGACAGAGCTATGGGCCAATTAAAAATCTAATTTACCTGTTGCTCCTGGGGGTGTCTGCAACAATTCCTGTCCAGCCACAAAGGACAGGAAGGGACTTGAGTACAAAGTAAGTGGTTGGCAGCAAGGAAATAGACATATTGTTCTGTAACCTTTTGAGGGATATATGTGAAATATAATAACTGAAATAGAAAAAAACACATCATTGATTACATAATTAAAATGAATACATAATTATGATCATAGTGAACTCTTATGATCAGAGTGAACTAGAATAAAAGGATCCATTTTAATACACAAGTTGCACATTCAACTATTAAATCTTGTTGTTCAGTTGCTAAGTTGTGTCCAACTCTTCACAACTCCATGGATTATAGCATCCTCCTTGTTTCCAAGAATTTGCCCAAATTTATGTTCATTGCATCAATGACACACTATGTAATTGTTTTGTTCTCCAAGGGACCTATTATTAAATCTACTCAATATTAAACATATTGCTCCATCTTCTCAATAAAGATAAAAGGCTTTTCAAAAATGTCCTTTGAAATTTTGAAATGAATTTTCAGTTACTTGTAAATGATCATTTAAAAAACTTAATAACTTCAATTTGTCTATCAAAATTGCAGGATGGAAATTGCAAATTATTTAGACGGTAATTATACAAAACTTACTTAAGGATTCTGATGACCATCAGCGAACATAAAATTATTTCATTCCTTCCCCCCCCCCCCAAACTCCAACAATGTTGGAGGTTGAGGACATGAGAAATTGAACATTTGGAGAAATTGTCCATTTGCATCTTTCAAAATGCCACAAACCTGGCTTCATTCTGGGATACTGTATTTGAAGGAAGAGGAAATATAGGCCACATTTTTTTTTAAAAAAAAGAGAATAGTCTGAAAAAACAATATCCCTTTCAATGGCATTTTTATGTAACTGAGAAAATTTATTTATTTATTTATTTTGTAAAACATGTACAAGATAACAGGTATAAGTATGAACATGGACACAAACAAAGGAAATGAATATAAATAAATGGGGACAATAGGGCAGGGAGGGTGGGCATGCTGGTGTGCTTATGCACAATCCCTACAGACCCCTTAGGAAAGGGGTGAGGTCCCCGCTAGACAGTTTATGTTCAGGTTTTGGGGGTTTGAGGATGTAACAACAGAGTCACGTGGTGCATTCCGGGTATTGACCACTTTGTTTCTGAAGTCGTATTTTCTGCAATCACGTTTGGACCAGTTTACCTTGAGTTTGTATCTATTGTTTGCCAATGTATTATTGCGGTTGAAGCTGAAGTAGTCATTGAAAGATAGGACATTGTAGCCATACAAACTGTATATTCACTACTTTACATTATAGCCAAGTGTCATTTCTTCAGTGTTGTCACATGAAAATATATAATTAATGTGAGGAGGTATACTCACTTCTGTGATATACTGCATAAGGCAGGAACCGTATTACCAGAATAATACTAATTCTCAAACCTCCTGATGAGTTACCAGCAATAAATGACTAGGTAGCATTATTCAAATAGAGTCAGAGTGACTTGCAGGGCTCAAAATATACAGTGACCTTCTCTGACTGTAGCCTTCAGTTTAGGTTACCTGATTGGCAGCGTTGATGAGATTAGAGTCATCTTTTACTGTAAAACATGTGGTGTGTAGGAGGAAGGGCTGTCCTAGAACTCTATTTCTAGTAGCAATACCAACAAGAGAAAGAAATAGCAGCTGGAATAGTTCTTCCAAGAAAAAATACCATGGCCCCAAATAATCTGGTTAAACAATGTTCCCAATTCTTGATGAGAAAAGAACAGTGAGTTCTAGAATCATTTTTAGATCAGCTGGCTACCTTGACTTCCTTTTGAAGAGCAGGAGAATGTGTTGGCATATTTGTTAATCAGAGGACTTAGAAAGGAATCCTTGGTAGATGGAAGCAAGCTGAGGAATGGACATCATTGGCTGGGTATCAGGATTCCTCAACTGTAGTGGAATCTACTGCTCTATAGAGAACTGGATTGTAGTTGTAGTAACCTGAACATTGGTCAAACTGGTTAAATCGATGTTTTTCAAATTTGGCCACTTTAAGACATGTGGACTTCAATTCCCAGAATTCTGAGATGACTAGGAAACACAGACTGCCGGCTGCCTGCAATTTGACACTTCAAATCTCACCAGGCTCAATGTTGACTCAGTCTTCCATCTTTCTGAGATGGGTAAAATGAGGAGCCAGATTGTTGGGGGCAATATGCTGACTCTGTAAACCACTTAGAGAGGGCAGTAAAGCACTGAAAATAGCATATATAGCAATAATTTGCTATTGCTACACATGGCTGTGGAATTCTGGGAGTTGAATTTCACATATCTTAAAGGTGGCTCAATTTGAAAAATACTGGACTAGACCCCGTAAGAATTGGAATTATACAATTTTGAAGGGAGGGGAACTATGAGGCTTAGAAAATGGGACTCCATTTTCCCTAGGGTCCAAATCAGCAGTTGAGATCAATCTCCCCAAACTTGGTTGCAGGATATGAAAAGTAAGATATAAAAAGTCAGAATGATCCTTGCCGAGTGCCAAGTTTCTACACCTGATATGGCCTGCATTTGTAGATCCCAAACTATATAGTTAGTCCTTGACTTACAACAGTTTGTTTAGTGACTGTTCAAAGTTACAACTGTATTGAAAAAAGTGACTTATCACCATCTTTTACACTTACAACCTTTGCCGCATTCCCATGGCGATGGTATCAAAATTCAGATGTTTGGCAACTCACTCATATTTATGATGGTTGTTGATGGCAGTGTCCTGGGGTCATGTAATCATCTTTTGCAACCTTCTGACAAGCAAAGTCAATGGGGAAGCTGGATTCACTTAGCAATTCTGCTAATGATCTAACAACTGTGGTGATTCACTTAACAACTGTGGCAAGAAAGGTCATAAAATTGGGTAAAACTCACTTAACAACTGTTTCATTAATGAAAAGATACTTGGATTCAATTGTGGCCATAAATTGAGGTCTAGCTGTATTTTAATCACTCAAAAATGTCTTAGTAAGTTAATGCTTCTTTGTTTTGTTTTGTTTTTAAAAATAGTTGATCTGGTTGATCTATTATTCAACGTTTCTCAGGGTAGCCTGTCTTTCTCACATTCTTTGTGGTTGATGCCCTGTCTTTAAAAAGGGTATTATTTTAATTCATGCATTTTCATGGAGTATGTTCCATATTCTGTTTGATTTGCTGACAAATGTTATTCCTATAGATATTGTTCTTGATTACAAAGGGTAGCTCATACTTAGTTACATACATGGATATACAGTCATATTTCTTTCAGCGTGGAATCCTCTCTCTCCCTCCCTCCCTCCCTCCTTCCCCCTCTGTCTTTACATTCACAGATTATATAAAGATAACCATCCACTAGAAATCCCCACTTGGGATTGAAATACAGGAAAATGATTAGTAATTTCCTGTTTTTCTCTTCCTCTTTGACATGATGATGGAAAGCCTGCTTAGTAAAGAGGAGGAGGAAGAGGATGGGGAGAGGAAGGGGGAGGGGGGAGGAACTGGAAGAATTTTCTTCTGCATTTCCGTCATCCCATTGCTTAATTTGAGACTGAAATGAAATTGCATTTCATACATGTTTCTAAATATAAAAATATAAGTGAAGTACTTCAACAATTTATTTTAGTTACAAGCAGAGTCAAAATTTGTATCACCTAATGATGACCTAACTAGAATGTCTAATAGAATCTATTTTATTGTCTTATCTAAAGAACAAGATGGTGCCCTCTTTAATTCTGACCCATCTAGACTAAGTGTTGATTTTTTTTCCTGCAATCTTAGGAATGCAGAAATAGGTATGAAGCACAAATCTGAAAAAGCAGGGTACCTTTGGTAGTATGGGACCTTTAAAAGGAGGAGGAGAAAGCAGTAGCAATCTAGTCCTACTAGAGAAGATAGAACTTTGAACCCAGATTCATTTTACAATAGATAAAAACGTATGCTAAAGCGCTCCAAATGTGATTGCAGAAAATACGACTTCAGTAACAGAGTTGTCAATGGCTGGAATGCACCACCTGAGTTTGTAATTTCTTCCCCAACCCCCCAAAACTTTAACCTTAGACTGTCCACTGTTGACCTCACCCCATTCCTTTGAGGTCTTTAAGGGGCTTGCATAAGCCTACCGTCCCTGTCCTAATATTCCCTTGCATTCGTATCCATGTCATGTTTTCATAATCATGTTTATACTTATATCTGTCATCTAATTCATGCTTGACAAGAATAAATAAATAAAAATAAAGTAAATTTTGTTGGCTATGTCCAGATCTCTGGGATAGGACCAGGAATTCTGAACCTGGAATCCTGAACCTCTTTCACATAAAATGATTTGCATAGTCAATGTCACCCTTCTCCTTCCACAGGGTTGATCAATGTGAGTGACTTCTTTAAGCACCCTTTCATCGTGGACATTCCATTACCTTGTGAGCAATGTTGAAGAAGTGTCATTTGTGTTAGCCAAAGAACATTTTAAGAATAGTGGGTAACTCTTTACAGAATGATTACTTCACATGGAGGGGGGGTGCAGAGAGAAGCAATATTCAGTCCCTGTTCTTTCATCCGACTGTGGGAAAGTAAAGTAAGGAATTTGTATTGTGTCATAACAGAAGGATGATCCAAAATTTTCCCAAAGGCCACTATGTAACTATATCATGAGTAGAAATGTCTCTGGGAGATGTTTTTCTTTGGAAGATCAGGAAATGCCTGGAAAAACAAAGGGTGCTTTAAGGCAAAAAGTTTCCTTTCATTACTACTGACCTTGAAGATCACAGCTGAAATGTGTGTGTGGTTTTCTGTTGAGGGATGGAAACACACCATTGGTGTGTGAATCAGACCTAAAAAGGGGGTGATACCCTCCTTCCATCCTTTTGCCTTTCTGTCATTTTCTCCCTCTGTCATGCACACATTCATACAAATGCTTACATAGCCTGATCCCTTCCTTATTCTATACTAGATTCATAGGTTCATGGGGGAAGTCTTAAACTAACATTTTCTTAAAAGCAGCTTTGTGATTTCTCAATAGATTCTCTTTCCCTGCCAAAAGAGACTTCTCTTCTTTGAAAGACATTCTTCTTTCAAGTTCAATAAAGGGGAAAAGGACAAAGGAGTTTTCAGAATAGGACACAGGTGTAAACCAGTTGTCTTAGAGAAAGATGTTGACATTGAAAGCCACATGGGATCCAAGGACTAGAGTTCACCCACCTCAGTTTGAAAAGAAAGAATTTTCCCAAGAAAATTGTAAGATGGAACAACTTCAGAAGGGAACTCCTTCAGATCTTCATGTGACTCAAAGCTGTGGGCGTCCCTTCTCCACCCGATATAAGAATCTACTTCCTAAAAAACAAAGCAAAGAACAAAACAAAAACCAGTGGCAATTCTTCACAGCTGTTCATTACATAGCTCAGCCACTAAAGGAAAAAACAGAAATTTTGGTATGTTTTTGATTAGTGTGTTGGCCTTGTGCTGCTGTTTGTTTTCCAGATGGCAAATGATTTCCTCCCCTGAAGTTTTATGTCCACCAAGCCCTATTTCTTCCTTTTGCAACACAGCTTGTTTTAGTGGAAATTCTTCAGGAAGGAATTCATATGATTTACCTCTTTGTTTCTCCTTCCTATACCTCTCTGCTTTCACAAATGGTTTCCTCACAACTATTGGACTGACCCCGATTATTGTATTGATAGCATATTGTCATCCACAATGAAATATTTAACCCATTCTTCTTCCCATTATCAAAGCTTTAGGAGTCTATCGTAAGGCACTTATTTTCTTAAAAAACATCTATATTGAATTATTTTTTTAAAAAAATACATTGGGATGACTATAATCGGAATTCTGCATCCAATTTTGGTCACCATAACATAAAAAAAACATGGAGACTCTAGAATTAATACAGAGAAGAACATCAAAGATAATTAGGGACTGGACACTAAAACATGAAGAATAGTTGCAGAAATTGGATATGTCAAGTATCTTAATGAAGAAAAGGACTATAGTTGACATGATAGCAGTGTTCCAATATCTAAGGGACTGCCACAAAGAAGAGGGGTCAACCTATTCTCAAAGCACCTGAAAGCAGGGCAAGGAGCAATGGATTGGACGCAATTAAGGAGAGAGCCAACCTAGAACTAGGGAGACATTTTCAGACAGTTAGAATGAATAATCAGTGGACCTTCTTGCCTCCCGAAGATGTAGATGTTGATGTTTTTAAGAAGAGATTGGCCAATTATTTGTCTGAAATGTTATAGTGTTTCTTGCCTGAGCAAGGGATTGGACTAGAAGACTTCCAAGGTCTCTTCCAAATCTGTTATTCTGTTAAATAACTGGTAGATATGCTGTCTGTTTTCAGGAAATATTGCTCAAACAGATAAAGTTAATGTGTTGGACTAAACTGTTTATAAGGTTTGGAATAAACTGGTCTTTTTTTTTTTTGAGTTTTGGTTTGAAATTTCTAAGTTCAGGGCTGGATACGTTTTTCATAATTTACAGACTAATGAAACCTTCCACAACCAAAGGCTGTTTTGGAACATCTGAATTATAAACTTTCTAGAAACCTCATCACTGCTTCATTGTGACCCTCAGAAGACAAAGACTAATAAGAAGAAGACTAAGAATCTTCCCTAGAACACACAGCCTAAAAGAACTGATACCCAAGGCTAAGCGAATGGAAGTCAATTGATCAATTTGTCATGTCATTCTAGATCTCAGAGTTAGGCAAGTAGCAACTATTTCTGAGCCCATCATGTGCTTAATCTGAAGAATATAAGAATACCATGATGGTCACCATCAACCTACCATAGTTGAGAATTTCTGGGCTTATTCTGGGGCTTCTATCTCATGAATCATACTACCAAAGTGCAATCATCTCACTCACCTAAATTATGCAAGAGGTGTATCATGTTACTAAAAAGAATCAGAAATGGATGGTTTGGCCTTTGATATCTGTTTGCCTTTGAGACTTGAACTATCTTTTTCAGTTCAGTGGTGGGAAAATATGGAAGTGCCTGGCCTAGGACTGTCCCTAAAGTTAAAAAAAATTCAGATGGTAGCTGCAACTGCATAATAAATGCTCCGGGCTTTTTCTATATTTTCTATATTTCTCACATATAAAAATATGGAGTTTCAGTTTTATGATTATGGCTGCCATCTTGCATTTTTTTGCCTACTTCACATAAAGAGATGCCAGTCAGGAGAAAGCAAAATGGTTTTATCCCTATCCACCTATTACAACATAATGTCAAATCAGGGACAATTTTTGTCTCTGTGCTTGTGGCCCAGAATCAGGAGTCAGGGATGCTTTTCTTTCTTATTCCACTTTGAAGAGAGCGAAGAACTTGAGGCTGATGAAACACAGACAGCATGTGATTAGACTAAGCATGTAAGTCAGAATCTTGTCACATTATCAAGACAGAATTCTAGCCTGACATTTTTCCTTTACAATTTTGTGTTCAATTCATCAAAATCTTTATCCTTGCCCCTATTTGTAACATGCAGACATTCTACACTTTCCACATGCTATAGAGAGCCTTAAATTGCCCAAGGTTTCTTTTCTTTTATGTTAATTATTCTGCCCTCTGAAACATGTGTCATCAGCAGGCTTCTTGAAAATAATGGCTTTTGAGAACATAATAATAATGTCTTTGTATGAGACATTTAATTACATGTACTTCCTGTTCTGCATCCCTTCTCTCCATCTTCTTCCTACATGAATTCTAAGAGGAAGTCATATTGAATACTAGCGAAAGGCTGCTACTGCAAATCCAGTGTGAATAGGAAAGCTAAGCTGCAGGCATTCACAATCAATTTTATGGTATTTTCTTTAACTCTCCAGTTTAAAGCATGAGTGAAAAGTGGCACAATGGTTAGAATACAGTATTGCAGGCTAATTCTGCCAACTGCCAAAGGAGTTTGATTTTCACCAGCTGAAGGTTGACTCAGCCTTCCATCCTTCTGAGGTCAGTAAAATGAGGACCCAGATGCTGACTCTTAAACTACTTAGAGAGGGCTGTAAAGCATTGTGAAGCAGTATATGTCTAAATACTATTGCTATTGCTTGCAGATATCTCTCCCTTTCAAACAGATATTAGGAGCTAAATTGTTGATTCAATCTATGTTTTCCCACCATTATTCATAATCAAACAAGTTGTTGGAAAAATCGACCTATATCTCTAGTGCTCTTATCCTAATACAGGCTACCCAGATACTTTCCCATTCCATAACAAAGAAAATTAACAATTAAAAGAATTTACCAAAAAAGTATTTTGGTAGCTGAGCAACTTCACAGCTAGAAGTAGAAATTAAATTTAGCAATGTTGTCCATGGTCAGTGTCTGTAAATACATATTTGTGAGACATAAGTATATCTCTATATACTTTTTTGTCTCAAAATGACCTTTACCCCCTATGAATCAATTGTGTATATTTGTGTGTGTATCACCTTAAAAGCAATTTAACAATCCATGGACCAATATTTTCCAGCAATACAGTGAAACAATTTGGATTATTACAGCGAAGAATATATTTAATATGTACATACACTCTTCTCCTTGTTCATTAGACAGCCTTTGTCATTTTCTCCCATTAACTAATATGTTCCAGTCGGTTGCCTCTCTAATTTCCAGATTATGCAGAGATATGGATCTCATGAAACATCTGTAGGAGCTCCAAGTCTTATTTAATTGTGAAGAGTGTTCCAGAGCATCTGACTGACAGAATACGAGCTGATGATGACCCAGACATGTTCTCTGGGAAGAGATGGACTTGCAGTTGCTTACTACATCTTCTCGGCAAGCAATGGCTCTATTTAAACATAATCTGTTCTTCCCTGATCTTCCTTTTAATCTTAAAATTTAAGAGGAACATACAGGGAAAGTATGTAACTATTTAAATGCTTTCTTCAAAACAGCCCATACCTTTAAAGTACTATATAAGGTTGATTACCTTATTATCTATGGCCAAAGTAGGATTTTGGAGGGAGATATTAAACTAATATATCAACTTTGTATTTTATTTGTTGCTTCTTCACCAGGATTTGGCAATCTTTGGTTGGCCAGATATTTGTGCTTATATTCTTCTGGTGGCCAAGTGTCACACTGAGTGTAATGATTATGCTAAGTCAGGAATATTCTCATTTTAATGGCTCTGTTCCATTTTTATTTTTTTAAACATAGCTTTAAGCCTTTAGATAATACAATTTGTTAAATTTTGTTGGGTCATTGAAAGAGGAGTTATTTTTTAGGGGGAAGGGTGTTTTTTTCCACTTCTTTTTATATATGCTTTTCATTTCTTGTATTGTTTCATTTTATATTGTTATTTTATTTTAATTTTCAGTTCTTCCTGCAAGAGATCTATTTCATCCATTTTGTTAGTAGTAAGCAGAATCGCTAAATAATAGATTTTAGGGCTATGTGCAACCTTAGAAGTTTGGATTCTTTCCCAACTTAAATGGTCCAGTTTCTAATACATGGAACTTAAGGCAGAACTAGACAATTGTGTTGTGTTTGCACAAATCATAGAAAGTTGGTATGTTGCAGAGAAAAACGCAAGGCTCATAATTATTTGATTCATTGCCTTTGGACTCCTAAAGATCCTGCTTAGATGATAAGCAGAAAAATAGATTGCGATCAAGAAGTTGTTTCTGATTAGTTGTGATCCTCAATGCAACCATTTTGGGAACATGTGCTCCTCAAATCTACCGTATTCTTTCAATATTCCACATATGCCCTTGGTTCAAAAAGTTTGCTCAAAGAACTTTCTTTGTTAAATAAAGATTCACTTTGTATCATTTCCCTCTCCCCTCCATTTCTATATTAATTTTTCCTTGGGTAATTCTATTCATGAAAGATTTTAGTTCTATTTAGTTGAATTCTCAACTTGACCAGAGTAGACATAGATACGCCTCGACCATAATTGAGCCCAAAATTTCTAGTGCTAACCAAGGCAGTTGTGAGTTAAGTGAGTTTTGCCCCATTTAGTGACCTTTTTTTTGCTACAGTGTTCAATGAATCACTGGCATTGTTAAGTGAATTATGTGGTCATTAAGGGAATTTGACTTCCCCCATTGACTTTGCTTGTTGGAAGGCAAATGCGAAGTTACAAATGGTGATCATATGACCCCCGGGACCGTATAACTATCATAAATACATGACAGTTCATGAATGGTCATAACAGTAATAAGTCACTTTTTTCAGTGCTGTTGTGACTTCAAATGAAAACTAAATCAAAGGTCCCTAACCTTTTGGACCACTAAGTTCATAATTTTAAATCCCACAGAACACTAATATGATCTGCTTAATGACTCGTTGGGTGGGCTTGGTCAACCTAATGTCACTCATGTCAAGGGGCACCTCGCTGGCCCCTACACACCATTCCCCTCCCAGGACTCCTTAGGGCAACAGGAAGCAGTTGTTGGAGCTAAGCAGCCACCATGAGAAAGAGCTGGCAAAATAACTAGGTTTTAATTGGATCTGACCGAGAAGGAGGCTCAGCAGAAGAACCTCACTTAGGACAATGAACATAGGCTTTCCAAGCAGAGGGAAGACCCGTGGGAGTGTAAGGCCAAGTACCAGCACCTGGAGGCTCAGTGGGTTGAGATGGTCAGCCAGTTCCAGGCCATGATGCAGTCCCACTGGAATAAAGCCCTCCAGCTCTTTGCCACCAGCGGCACTTCCCTCCAGCCTTCACCCAAAGCTACACACCAGGAAGCTGAAGCAGATCCCAAGTCAGAATTTCTTCCCCACTCTGACCCACACAAAAAAACCCCAAAGGGGGAGATTCTCTGCAGCAGCACAAACACTCATTGCAAGTATCTGGCTCAGGGTCCTAGTTTGGTTATTTAGTGCAATATAAAAAATGCAAATAATTTTTCTGCGGACCACCAACATTTTCTTGTGGACCTCCAGTGGTCCAGAGTCCACTGGAGGTCCATTTATTTGACCACTGCTCTAAATAAATAGTTGTAGCTTTTTTGCACACATGGTGGTATATCAACTAAGACCCACTGATCCTTACTTGGGTTTGATATGCCTTGATCATGGTTTTATATGAGAGTTGTATATAAGGTTTCAGTTACTACCTGGAGCACCTGAAGAAGCCTTTATGATGAAAATAACTTCTTGAAAATTCCCTCCAAGGTTGTAGGACTTGGAAGAAGAGAGAATCCAGCAATGCATTTCTCAAAATTTGGACAGCTATCTTCGTGTGATATAATTACCTATAGTACATATAATCATGTTTGTGAAGTTAATTCAATCACACTGATTTGTACAATTCATAATAGGCAGACTCACATAACACATTAGACTAATTTATGATTAGAAAGTTTGGTATTCACTGTGCTTTCATAAGCATAGCTCAAAGCTTGGCCCCAAATTGAAAACCAGTGTTCTCTTTCCAGAATTAAGTCTAGAACTGTATCCTTATTGAATAAAGGCCCATAAAGAGTTCTCTGTGTTGAATGTATAAAGTTTTAGTCCCACATTCTTCCAATCTTTCTTTGCTAACAAGAACATTCTTACCATAAAGATATTTATAATTTTTGAACTTCATTCTTTCATGAGCCAGATTTCTAACTTTATAAAAAAGAGGAGAAGCTGGGAAAATATCCAGTATGCCCTGTCAGGTTTCTGATGCTTGACTTGCCTCTGGGGAGAGCTCTTGAGTCAAGGCAGGGCTGATCTCAAAACAGGCTTTTGAATATCTCTGACCCCACAGTGAACATGTTTGAAGAGTTGGCTTGTTTATTACCAGAACTCCCATACCAAAACGGTGACATCACCCTGCTGCTATAGCCACCACTGCACAGATAATTTGAGCTGTGTCACTTCATCCACTGATTGTGAAATCTCTTAATCTGTTTACCACACTCTGTTAGTGATGACCAGGGATTCCCACACTCCCTGGAAACAGGGACTCCTTTTTTTCCACTGAACATGCACTTCTGAAATCAAGGAAACAAAATTGTATTCCCACACCCCTCTTTTAGCTTCCTTGTGAGCAGTTTGACTGATCAATAGACATTTACAATTAAAATTCATTTAAATTCCTTTACATTGCTTATTTATCAAGTGACGATCTCTGAAGATTGCTGATTGATGAATCAGTGCTATATGATGTGGAGTAAATGAGACAAAGTGCACAATTCAGCTAATGTTCAACGTCTTGTCAGCCTTGCCAATTGCAATTTTGTAAGACAACTGTGTGGCAAGATTTTGCGTAATGATCCAAACAGAATTAAGTAATTTGGCTTCAGTGCAAGGAAGGTAAACTTTCTGTTTAACTTGCCTATTAAAGTCAACAAAGCTTGTCTTCTACTGGTGGATCCTGAACTGTTTGCAATTAAGGCTTCAGGGCTTCTCTCATGCAAGGTTTTCTTCAGCTTCTGAAGGGCCACAGAGGCAGACATGGTATTCAGCAAGTTCTGACCAGTTCTGGTAGCAGAAATTTTGAGTAGTTTGGAGAACCGGCAAATACCATTTCTGGCTGGCCTCGCCCCCCATCTATTCTCTGCCTCCCGAGTCCCAGATGATTGGGAGGGAATGGGCATTTTGCAGTAACCTTCCCTTGCCATGCCCACCAAGCCACGCCACACCCACCAAGCCACGCCAGTGGTGGGTTACAACTGGTACACCCTAGTATGGGCGAAGCAGTTCCTGCTGGAAGCACTAGGTACCAGTACAGTGCTCCCGCCCACGCTCCTTACTGGTATTTCAGTTGTTTGGGGCTTCTGAGCATGCATGCAGAGCATACGGTGCTTGTGAAATGCTCCGCCAAGCAGCTGGAGCATTGCAGACGCATCCCAGAGCATCATGGGCAGTAAGTATGCATGCGCACACTGCACGTGTTCATGTGGTGGCCGCCTGGCCCTATTGCACAATACCAGTTGCAATGGGATCTGGAACCCACCACTGAGCCACGCCCACAGAACCAGTAGGGGAAAAAATGAATCCCACTACTGCACACAGGCCTCCTTCCCAAAGAGGATGTAACCAAGGTCTGTGCATAAGAACATGGGAATTTTGAAAAACAAAACCAGCAGCTTAAGTGTTGCAAGAGTTGAATGGCCCAGTTTTCTCTTGATCCATCTCCCCAATTCTCCAAAATGCAAAATAAGGGCTAAATATTTGGATGGTTAAAGGGATTCTTTCTTGAGGGCCACAAACGGTTGCATACAAGGCCATCTGCTTATCAAAAAAGAGTGTGAATTCAATCACTTGGTCACAGCCTCCATGTTATTATTTCTCTTGACATGCCCAGATGTTCCTGTCTGCTGCTGAGCCATCTGCAGCCCTGGGTGGATCACACAATTTGCATAGTTCCTTTGCAACATTTAATAAACAATAACTCGATGTTAAGCTATAATCAGCCAAATAACAGAAATAGCAGGGAAAAAATTAACATGCAATATGAAGGCTTATGTGGCTCATTCGTTTATTCATTTTTTGCACTGAACAGCAGTTGAACTCAATGGCTTAAATGATCTACTACAGTTCTCTGTTTCTGAAATCTGAGTTTGATTTAAAAACAAACAAAAAAACCTAACATATGAATGTGAAGCATATGGCCCTCTAGATTTCTATTTGACCCCCACATCAGGGGTTAGCTAAAAATACTTTCAATTACACTATTTTGGCTTTGAAATGACAGAATTGCAATTGATGAAAAGATAGTGGAGAGAAAGGAGGTGAAATCTTTCAAATACCTACTTTCCTTCCCATTTCCCCCCATAAAGCAGCTCATTCATTTTAAGAGAAATCTCACTTTCTTTTATGTTATGGGCTTCCTCCTTTAAAAAGAAAAATATTCAAGTCATATATTTGAGAAGAAGTGACAATATTGGATAGCTGCTATTCCGTATCTTACTCTGCACAATAATCTTTTAAATAGCAAGGTCAAAGTAATGCTTCCCCTCCTAGCATGTTTTTCCCCCCTTCTTTGCTTCTGCAAAACTGTTGCAACAAACAGGACTACGTTGTAATGGTCTGTGAGAATGGCCTTGGGAAACAGAAGAAAGACGCAGCCAAAGGAACATCATATAAAAGACGATGTAATCCACATCATGAATGTGATGGGAAATAGCAATAACACTTAGACTTATATACCACTTTACAGTGCTTTACAGCCCTTTTTAAGCAGTTTACAGAGTCAGCATATTTCCCCCAAACAATCTGGGTCCTCATTTTACCACATCAGAAGGGTGGAAGGCTGAATCAATCTTGAACCTGGTGGGATTTGAACTGCTAAATTGCAGGTAGCTAGCAGTCAACAGAAGTAGCCTGCAGTACTGCATGCTAATCACTGCACCACCAAGCCTCTAAGGGACCCTTCCTAACTTACTAGAATGTAAAGGGAATGGTGCGGACAAATATAATTTCAAATTTGCAAGAATGATGCCAACCTTGTAAGGTAGACCTACTGGAAATACAACAGCTGAGCCACTATACTTTATAGTAAGGTTACTTTAATAGAAACTTGCCCCTTTACAACATCTTGAATAACATCTTGCCCAACTTGCCCAACAACTTTAACATCGATTCCCAAAAGAAAGCCAAATGGATTGCTGAATGTGCAGATATTGGAAGACATATAAATGACCCCACAAGAAAGATGCTAAGGGTTTGAACATCAGCAATGGACAATCCTGAATAGAATTTATACCTGTTCTGATCCAGGCATCCTTAAAAAAGCAAGAAAAAGAGTCTTGGTCTTGGCAAAACCCCTTTTATTTACACAACTGTGAATTCCTTTCATTCACAGTCTGCAAGGCTTAGCAAATAGTCTTTCAAAGGAATGTTTATCAACATGAACCTTAACTTGTTTGGAGAGCTGCCAAATAACTAGTTTCCAAACACAGGGCAGGGCAATACTTGGTAGAGTTTCTTATAGTCACAAACAGCACTTTTTATTCTTGAAATGATCAAATGAACAAATAGTTTCCTGCAAAAGCTCCCTCTCTGTTAGCTTCTCTTTTGTTTCCCATGGGAGGGGCCAATCACCTCCAAGGTGTGGCTTTACCCCTTAGTCAGCCCTGCTTCCTTAGTTGTTCTTATCTTCTGACAGCTCTGCATAGGCTCCAGCTGTTCCTCTGCCTCACTGCTGTTTCTCTTTCTCTGATGCAGTGCCCTCATCTGATCTTTCTTCAGCCCCCAGGACTGGCCCATTTTCCACCCCAATCTCCTCCCTGTCTGACTCTGCTGCCAGCTCCACTGGCTGCCAATGGGCCACCAAAGTACCTCACACACATCTGCCAGGACTCTCTGTAAACGGGGCATAGTATTATCCCTTCAGCATGACTATAGGAATCCACATCAAACCATAAATCACATTATGACCCAACTGGACCCGGTCCAGTATCTGATTTTTTTAAATACAAACAAAGTTAAACTATAATGGTTAGATGGCTTAGACCTTGATAATTGAAGATAGATCTTTTTAACATTTATATTTTATTGTGTTTTACTAATTGATGTGAAATGTTAATATATATTGCTAGTCCATGTAAGACATCCCATACACTAAATAAATAAATCAATTGCAAGAGTCTATAGAAGCAGCTCCAGGGACAGGAGGGAAAATGGGCAGTAGATTTTTCATCACAAATGTAAATTAAAAAGGGCTGCATTAGAACTTTATGTGTCAAACTTCAGAAACTAAAAGTTTGCGGTCAGAATAGCTTGTTGCTTAGGAAGCATCTGGAAAAAATATTACTCTAAACTGGGATACTCATTTAAACCACCTGCACCATCAACTTGAGGATATCTTGTTCCTTGCCAATTTGGGGGAGGGTGCACCAAGAGACTTGACAGATGAGATCAGATCTTTGGGAAGTGCTCTTGAAACTTTCCCAGGAGGAAAACTGAACCATTGATTTCCCTGCTGATATTTTTTTTTTCTGGGGAAGGATGAGTTTATGGGGAAATAGTCACCCCAACTATTGATTTGCCATCCTGGTGAATATGTGAGCATTAATTTAATGGGACCCCCATAGGAAATGGGACCCCCATAGGAAAATTCAATAGGCTTGTTTCAGAGAGGTTGGGTTGATCTGTGGGTCATAATAGATCTGGGAATACAAGATAATGGTAAGCAGTAAAGAAAGGCAGGCTGGCTAAAGGATGGGAAACTCAATCTCCCATGTTGTCCCACAGGCACTGAAGAGCTTCTTGCTTTATGGACATCAACTTCCACAGCCAGCATATCTATTCTGGGAGTTAAAGTACACTCACCTTCATTTTCCTAAGATTTGGAAAATATTGCACTAGGCCTGTGATGGCGAACCTATGGCAAGCAGAGCCATTTGTTAGGGCACACAAGGCTTTGCCCTGTCAGCTGGCCAGCACGCATGCACACACTGGCTAGCTGACTTTGCCCTTCTTTTGAGGCCATTTTTCACCCTCCGGAGGCTTCAGGAGGCTTCCCTGAAGGCTCCGGAGGGCAAAAACCAGCCCTATGGACAAACCAGACGTCACCATTCCCAAACTTCTGGGTTTCCAGTAGGCCCATTTTTTGCCCTCCGGAGGCTTCAGGGAAGCTCCTGAAGCCTCTGGAGGGCCTCCAAGGGGTAGGCAGCTGTTTTTACCCTTCCCAGGCTCCTAGAAAACCCCTGGAGTCTGGGGAGGGCAGAAAAACCATACCAAAAGTGTGTGGGGAGGTGCTGGTTGCATGCACAAGTGCACGGGGGTTGTCATGTACATAGCATTATGGGTGTGGCACACACACCCTGTACTCCCCCGTTTTTGTCATGGGAGCCAAAAAAGGTTAGCCATCACTGCACTAGACAATATTTAAAGAAGGCAATATCATATATATGACCAAAGTCACATAGACAACATATCCATTTTTGATGCATACAGATATACACATCACTGAGCACATTCCTAAAATGATGCATGCTGGGTTAGAAATGGCCATGTATCCCTTTTGGGGATGATGAGTTCCCCTCCCCTCTCAACTGGTATGGCTGTGTGATTTTTGTGTATTTTAATTATGTGTACTGTTGTTTATGTTCCTTTTCCCCTTTGAGTTGTTCGCCGCCCTGAGTCCCTCCTGGAGAAGGGCGGCATATAAATAAACCAAAACTGAAAACTGAAACTGAAACTTTTCCATCAGTGTTGGACTATCTGTGTGTCTCCCCAGGTAATCAGGATAATCCGGGATGATTGTCCCAGGGACCCTTCTGCTGGAACCATTTCTTCTCTCTTTCCTTATTTTCAACAAGGAGAAAAGGCAAGGCCAAAAGAAGGAACATGCCCTTTCTTGTATATATGGATGCAACCCAAAGATGCTTTTTCAAGAGGCAATTGGGCTTCCTGGTTTTTCTTTGAAGACGTTTTACTTCTCATCCAAGAAGTTTCTTCAGCTCTGGCCTTCTATTCCCCAGCATCCAGTCAGTGCTCAAGAAGCTTCTTAGATGAGATGTCCTCAACCCCCCCGCCCCCCCCCCAAATCAAGTTGCCTCTTGAAAAAGAACCTTTGGGATAACCATGAACTGGATGACTGAGAATCTCCATAGACATCCAAAATTCCAGGCTCTATATAACTCCCATCTTGCCTTTGCTGGATCACAGGTTTCCACTATTTGCATTCCATAGGTAGTAGAGAAGGCAGTTTTGTTATGTATACTTGTATTGAAAATATCAAAATATCAAATAGGAATAAAATAATGATACTAGGGAAATTTGGAAGGGAAAGAAGAGGAAAAGAGAAATGTGGAAACTTCAAGAAAAATTTTAATTTCCAATTCTTTTCAGTGCAGTAGAATAAAGGCAATAAAATTGCAGCCTCAACTTTTTCCTTTTGCATACTTAGTATGTGCTAGACATTTCTGTGACAATAAACCTATCTAATCAGCAAATACCAGAATTTCATATATTTTTTTCTGTCTTGAGCGCAACATCTAGAAGTGATTTCCACATGGAATCAAAGTTGGATGTATTCTTTTTTTATTATTATTAAAGCTGTTAATTTGACTATTTTTGCCAGCTCCATCAGATTTTCCAGCCATTCTTCCATGGTGGGAATCAGCGTCACTTTCCATTTTTTGCAGATAAACCATTCTTGCAGCAGTCAGAATATATAACAGCAAAATTCCAGATATTTTTTTCAGGTTGCTTGTTAAAAAAACCTAAAAGAAAAGCCTCTGGTTTTGTGTTTTGAGAATCTTCTGTACTAAAATATGAATCAGGTCAGTGGTGGGATTCAAAAAAAATACTACTGGTTTTGTGGGCATGGCTTGGTGGGTGTGGCATGGCTTGGTGGGTATAGCTTGGTGGGTGTGGCAGGGAAAAGATACTGCAAAATCTCCATTCCCTCCCCACTTCAGGGGAAGGATGCTATAAACTCTCTATTCTCTCCCCACTCCAGGAAAGGTTACTGAAAAATCCCCATTCCCTTCCAATCAGCTGGAACTCGGCAGGCAGGGAACAGATAGGGGAGGGCCCAGTCAGAGCTGGCATTTACCAGTTATCCAAACTACTCAAAATGGCTGCTACCTGTTCTCCAAAACTGGTCAGAACCTGCTGAATACCACCTAAATCAGGTAGGGGAGAAGATAGTCAATAGAAATAATTGAATAGATGCCCTGGTAATAATTTCGTGACTTTCAGTTGTGTTGTCTATTGGATTCCCTTAGCCATGCCACATCTACCGTTGAATTAACTATAAAGCTAATCCAGTAACTATAAAACTGGGAAGGCCAAAAAATAAGAATTGCTGAAATTGAAATCTCAGTTACTTCTGTTGTATTCAGATAAAAGGCAGTCCATCCTCAAACAGGACTAGCAGATTAACTAAGTCTTTCCCAAGGATATTTAGTGCTGGTTGTAAGAGATGACAGTTACAATAAAGTGATCAATATAACTCATTACATTTGAAAAAAAAAACATGTTTCTGTTTCTTATTCCGTGTTTTAATGGTGTATCATCACACTGCCTATCTTTGTGCCCATATTTTACATTACAGGTTTAATCTAAAAATATGTTTAATTACAGCATGCCTGTTACTGGGGAGAAAATATAACTGACAAATTCAGGAAGTTAATTTTAATGATGATTGCTATTTTAATGGGGGAATATTTTTAGCTGAATTTGAAATGCAAAAAAGGTTGGTTTGATGGGAGGAGGAAAGACACTTTAAAACATCTAACAAGCAAAGCAAACCCCTTCTATTAATTCAGATTGAGAGAAAGTTGTTTTAATAAAGAAATAGGGGTGGACAGGACACTCACATAAATCACACAAGAAAAATGCTGAAACTCCTTCAAATGAAAAGTACCAAGAGCCCATCTGAACAGTTTTCACCCAGATTTGATCATTTAGATCTGTCTGGCCAAGAGCTGTGAAGATGTTGCTTTGTTCGATCATGTCCACTTGACAAGCATATTAAAGATCTGTCATTTTTCAAGTGGGACAGGCTGTCAGTTTGAAGGCTCATCCAGAGGGACCCATGCAACACCCAATGCACAAATAGTTCAGTTCACATCTGCTAAGAGCGGAGGGTGGAATTTTCCAGAGAATGGCATGCGATGAATCACCAGGGCTGGAAGGAAACATGTTCCAATAAATAATTTCTCTTTTGTGCGAAAGGTACTGTGGCAGTTGCGAAAAGCCTGTTCTAGTGGTCTTTGACCCTGGAATCTGTTCTCTGAACTTCATTTGGAGGCAGTTTATTTTCACAGTCCAAATGTTAGATGAAACCATAATATTTACTATTCCACATTTGTTCAATGTCAGGGTAATATATTGCTAAGCAACACCCAGCAATAAAAGGAAAGGAGTGCCAGTTCTCATTCACTGTATCAGCTAAAAAGGGCAGGCACTGAACAAGGGTATGGTCAAAATTGCCCTTTATAAAGTTGCACTTTCATAACAGAACTGAAAATACCAATAGAGACTTCATTGTGTTCTTCAAAAAATAATAATAGTACACGATTATGAAGCAATTTAAAAGGAAATATTTGGCATTTGCTAATGTTTACTTTAAGCAACTGCAATTAAACCTACGGTATGTAGGAAGTTTGTGAGAAACCTAATCAAGAGCTACCACACATTGGTGGTAGTTTGGTTTTATAGAGCGCATCATCCCCACATTCGCCTTAATTTAATATTTTATTTCATAGGTTGTACTGTCCACATAAAGACAGAAGGCACTTCCCTAACCATGTGATCAGCATGACCATAGACTGAGGTGCATGGAACCCTGTTATTTTCCCACCAAAGTGGAACATATTTATCTACCTAAATTGCATGATTTTGAACTGCTAGATTGGGAAGCAATGGGAAGCAATGGGAGCTCACCCTGTCGCATGGTACTTGTGTCTTGAACCCAGAAATATGAACCCTGTCATATTTCTAGCCAAGAAGCTCAGCTTCTTTAACTATTGAGACATTGTGCCATATCTATCTATCTATCTATCTATCTATCTATCTATCTATCTATCTATCTATCTATCTATCTATCTATCTATCTATCATCTATCATCTATCTATCTATCTACATACCTACTACCTACCTACCTACCCATCTACTCATCTACCCATCTACCAGTGTCTGCCTGTCTGTCTGTCTATCATCATCTCTATCATTTATCTAATTTGCTCATGTTCTACTTCAACATATTTATTTGTGTTTGTATGCATAATGTGTTTTATTAGTATTGTATATCAGCAGTGATTGCATGATCCCTGTAGATGCCATATACTAAATAAATAAAATAAATAAACCCCACATTGACTAGGAAGTTGAGAGTGGACTCATTCATATTGATACAGATCTGAACACGGCACATATATTAAGGTGGTAAGACTGGTAATGATTGACAAGCAAAGAAATTTTGGAACAATACTGGATAATACCTTCTGCTGCATGGCTACTGTTGAAAACAAAATGATGAATTCCATGTTAGGAATGGATGGGAAAGTACCTTATATCAGTGCTCCTATGTTAACACACTTATATGAATCCCTGGTATGGCCTCGCTTGGAAGAGTATTCTGGACATGATAGTGGGAGAAAGAAAAAAGATGAGAACGGTTCTCTGACATAGCAATAGTAATAGCACTTTAAGAAAATACAGTGTTTTACAGCCCTAGCTAAGTGGTTTACAATGTCATCATATTGCCCCCAACAATTTATCAACCTGGGAAGGATAGAAGACTAAGTCATTCTTGAGCCAGTGAGAATTGAACTGCTGGCAGTCAGCAGAATTAGCCTGCAATACTGCACTCTAACCACTGTACCACTTACACTATATTGCCAAAAGTATTCGCTCACCTGCCTTTACTCGCGTATGAACTTACTGTAAGTGACATCCCATTCTTAATCCATAGGGTTCAATATGATGTCGGTCCACCCTTTGCAGCTACAACAGCTTCAACTCTTCTGAGAAGGCTGTCCACAAGGTTTAGGAGTGTGTTTATGGGAATTTTTTACCATTCTTCCAGAAGTGCATTTGTGAGGTCACACACTGATGTTGGACGAGTTTACATGGCCTACCACTTCGTGGCTGAGTTGCTGTCGTTCCCAAACACTTCCAGGTTAATAATACAGCTGACAATTGACTGTGGAATATTTAGGAGTGAGAAAATTTCACGACTGGATTTGTTGCACAGGTGGCATCCTATCACAGTTCCACGCTGGAATTCATTGAGCTCCAGAGAGCGTACCATTCTTTCACAAATGTTTGTCAAAACAGTCTGCATGCCTAGGTACTTGATTTTATACACCTGTGGCCATGGAAGTTATTGGAACACCTGATTCTGATTATTTGGATTGGTGAGTGAATACTTTTGGCAATATAGTGTATCTTACAGCAGCTTCCATAGGAGGAAACACTGCAATATTTAGAGCTTTTTACTTTTGTGTGAAGGTAGAGGAATGGAAGCATAGTAGATGCATACAGCATACTGCCTACTGTTGAAAATATGAACAAAGAAAAGATAGCCCCACTCTCTTCCAAAGAATACAGGAAGACTCCAAATTGTTTTTTTTTTAAATCTTCAAAAGTATGGAATTATATGAAGCCCATAATTACGATTATAAGTCATGTCAATCATTAAGTGGGTCACCATGGGATCATATCATTTTTGCTGCAATTGTTAAGTAAATTTGGCAGTCAGAAAACAAACAGCATGGTTGTCCACAATGGTCTTACTTTTTTTTCTGCCAGAAACCAGAAGCAAATGCCAGTTTCCAGAAACATAAACATGTCATAAATCATAGAACACTAAAAGTGACACACAAGTGTGGGTCAGGGTTGTGTACCCAAATACAAGTATATGACCATGGGGAAGGAGCAGCTATCAGAGCTTCAAATCCAGGTTGTAAGCAGCTCTGGGAATGTCTGTTGTAACTCTGAATGATCACCAAGCAATTGGTCATAAATCAAGGATGAACTGTAGATGATTTTAAAGAGGAGAAATTCTGAATTATCAATAACTTCTAGCTTTCTTGGATGCATATTACCTCCTGAATACAAACATCATATCTTAAATAGCAGCTGCTAGAGCGTAACAGTAGAAGAACTTTAGTGCTTCCCAAATGTGTCTAATTGGCCACTGCGTGAAATAGCAGGTTGTCCATTGTTTGGGATATTTGAAAAAAAAATCTTTATATATGTTTTTATATATATATATTTAAAAGGGACATAGTGGTTCAATGCCTAAGACACTGAGCTTGTCAATCAGAGGTTTGGCAGTTCAGTAGTTTGAATCCCCAGCACTGTGTAACAGAGTGAGCTCACATTACTTGTCCCAGCTTCTAGCAGTTTGAAAGCACGTAAAAATGCAAGTAGAAAAATAGGAACCACCTTTAGTGGGAAGGTAACAGTGCTTCATGTGCCCTTGGTGTTTGACCACAGAGACGTCTTCAGACAGCACTGGCTCTGACTTTAAAATGGAGATGAGCACCGCCCCTAGAACTAGAAACAACTGGCACACATTAATGGGAAAATATGTATGTATGTATGTATGTATGTATGTATGTATGTATGTATGTATGTGTATCTATGTATCTATGTACCTATATCATCTATATCATCTATATCATCTATATCATCTATATCATCTATATCATCTATATCATCTATATCATCTATATCATCTATATCATCTATATCATCTATATATTTATATTTATATCTATACCCATACCCGTCCGTCCGTCCATCCATCTATGTATGCATGCATGGAGGGAAGGAGAGAGAGAGACTGGAATAATTCCAGGCTGAAATTACCAGAAAAGACCGAGTGGCTGTTGTGTTTTCCTCCCAAAAATTTGGCCAATAATCCAACACTCAGGCTGGGGGGTCAAATTTTACACCCCTCAGAGAGGGTTCGCAACTTGGGAGTCCTCCTGGATCCACAGCTGTCATTCGACCACCATATAGCGGCTGTGACCAGGGGGGCATTCGCCCAGGTACGCCTGGTGCGCCAGTTGCGACCCTACCTGAATCGGGAGGCCCTCACAACAGTCACTCGGGCCCTTGTGACCTCTAGGCTGGAATACTGCAATGTGCTCTACATGGGGCTGCCCTTGAGGAGCATCCGGCGACTTCAGCTAGTACAGAACGCAGCCGCGCGAGTGATCGCGGGTGCACCCCGATTCACCCGCATTACACCTATCCTCCGCGAGCTGCGCTGGCTACCTGTCGATCTCCGGATGCGCTTCAAGGTGCTATTGATCACCCATAAAGCCCTACATGGCAGTGGATCTGGATACTTGAGAGACCG